>NW_027507825.1:1344068-1469215 GCF_037356315.1 Lithobates pipiens
ATGAGTTTGTGTCAGGCGCTCCGCTGTAAGTGTTATGGGGGAGGTATGGAATGGGGGAGGGGTATTGTTGTGACAGGAAGGTGAGATCTCGTTTTCTCGGCAGGTGAGCGCACTTCTCTGTACATTGCTGTAAATGTCGGGAATTGCTCCTCCATACAAAAGTGCTCGGTGTGCCGGGGTGAAAACCGCCCGCTGACCGCCCATTACCGGCCACAGAACAATGCGTCGCACGGCCGGGTACGTGGCGGCTCCGGACTTGCCGGCTTTCGATTTTCCGTGCAATTACTTCTATTTCCATTAATAGGAGCGCTGGAGTTGGGTTGTTTGTCCGGCAGTAGGGGGCAGAATGGCGGTTGTTGGCGCACCTGAAGCCGCTTGGTGAACAAAAGCGACAAGGTCAGCGACTGAACCCAACAATGTCGAGCATGGCTGCCTCCATAGACACGGCGGAGGAGGGAATGTAGGACAGGAAGTGTGGTGTTGGCAGGATCACCGGGTTGAAGTCAAAAGGAACAAAATGAACGCGGTCTCCACATTTAAAGGAACTGCAGTCTGCTCACATCATTTGTAATAAAGACATCTTTGCCATTCTGAAGCTTCCCTCCAACCACTTTGCATATTGTTTTATATATATACTGTCATTCTGTACTTGCCAAATATGCTGCAGAAATCTCCCTCCACTGAGTCCGGCTGCAGCCATTTTAAAGCGGAGCTCCACCCAAAAATGGAACTTCTGCTGATCGGATCCCCCCTCCCCCTCCGGTGTCACTTTTTGCCACATTTCAGGGGGGAGGGGTTAGCAGATACCTGTCTATTTTCTCCCACCTCCGGGCATAGATCACCGCAGGCTCCGCGGTGATCTATGCCATGTCCAGCCCCCCCTCCCCCTGTCTTCTGGGAGACGCACAGGTCCCAGAAGACAGCAGGGACCGGTGAGGTCTCGCAGAGCGTCTCACGCATTGCGCAGCAGGGAAACGGGCTGTGACGCCGCAAGGCTTCACTTTCTGATCCCCTTACTGAAGGTGGCGGCGCCTCCAGCCGAGGGACAGATGGGGTGAGGACATCGCGGGGCGCCCTGGACAGGTAAGTGTCAATGGTTTCAAAACGGGAAGTGTCCCCCAAATACGGGGTTTTCTAGGCAGCAAAAAATGTAATATTATTAAAAAATGACTTTGATGACGACCATAACATAATGACGGTGACAGTTTAAAATATGAGCTCCGGTACAAAGATATAAAAAATCAATACAAAAGATGCAAATACAATGCTACACAGTCAATAATGCTGATTAGTACACGAAGGCTGACGCGTTTCGACCCAGCAGAGGTGTGCAGCATCTTTCTTTCCTCCCTGTAGGTGTTTTTCCCCTTTTACAGTGTCCGTGTTTTAAAAATCAACAGCTGCAGTATTTGTAACTTCACGTCACTTCCTGGATATACACACACACCCACTTCCAGCTCTGCAGCTCTCATTGGCCCTCTTATGACTTCCCCCCCCCCCTCTTCCTTCCTGGCAAAAGCTGTGCGTGATGTCATAAGCCTCGGCTAATGACCAGACAGGAAGTGGGCTGTATAAGGGATTTACTGAGAGAGAGCTGTGCATGATCCAACAACAAGGGCAGAAGATTTCATTAAAGGGCCGGTAAACTGCAAGACATTGTTTTGTTTTTGTGTTTATTTTTTTTACAAAAACAAAACACTTATTTAATGTAAAATATATATAAGTTGAAAATAGTGTGTGCACAAGTGTGTGTGTGTGGGGGGGGGGGGGTGGTGCATGGCAAACCAATCACCATCTGTCTTCTTATTGTTCCATTAGACTTTAAAAGTAAATGCTAGAAGCTGATTGGCTGATAAATCCCCCTCTGCGTTCTCATTGGTTTTCTCAGCAGTCGCAGTGGTGGGGTTCTCGTTGACCTGTCGCTTTGGTCTCTGCTGGCGGCACAGCTCGGAGCTCCCAGTCTTTTCACCCCTTCTCTGTATAATGGGTGGAGCCAATCACTGCGCACAGCAGACACTCCTCCCACCTTCTCATTTGGTTGACAGTTGCTCTGTTCAGGGGCTCATTTATATGTGCGGGGGGGGGGGGTTGGTTATCAGTTTTGCTGCACCCCATCCCACCCCCCGCTTTTGGGTAGGTGTTGCGGCATTTTAAGGGTTAATTGAGGCTGTGAAAAGGCAACAGATTTCCTCCTCACCGCCTCACAAACACTGAAAAGCTACCAGAGTGTGGATCCCTTTTTCATAGGAGCGACAGTCCTTGCCATGCGTCTGAGCAAGCCCTTAAAGTGGAGTTCCACCCCCAAAAAATTTGTTCATGAATGTGCATGAAGAATAAAAAAATAAAAAAAAACTGTCGGAACACAATAGTCTCTTCTATGTATTGAATCAACTTCCTGTTACATCACTTCCTTCAGACGGCGGCGGCACCACTTTAGTACCTTCCCCCAATGCAGAGGGGAGATAATGGATTGGACTCTGCAAGGCAGGATAGATAAAAAATCCAAAAAATTGCGTGTGTTTTTTTTTTTTTTTTTTTTTTTTTATATTATTTAAATCAGATTTTTATTTATTTTTTTTATACCTTTTTTTAATAAAATGGTTTTGGAGTAAATATCTATCTAAAGTTTTCTATTTTAGGATACATTAATAATTTAGTTTATTCAGCGTGAAATGGAGCTTAGTTATGTAGCATGAGGCTGTATATTCTGCAGTATTTGCATATTTTGGTAAACTTATTCAATGAATCCAAGCTGAGATGACATGCACCGCATTGATGTCACAGTAAACATGAGATAAAACAGGAAAAGTTCAGGAATATTCCTCTCTGTACACTACAAACTGTATGATTGAATCGGTTCCGATATCGCTGTTTTACCAACCTGACAGCTTTATTATTCTAAATAGGAAACCTTCACTTTGTTTCCAAATATTAAAGATTCCAATAAGTCCCTTACATTTAAAGATCACCTGTCTCATCAGATCCATCATGGCAGCGCCCTCTTAGCGGGCATCCACATAGATATAACGTAATAACAGCCAGATACAGTCTACCCCAATGTGGCGGCCCCTCCGGCTGTTGTGAAAACTACAAGTCCCATGAGGCATTGCAAGGCTGACAGTTACAAGGCTTGACTCCCTCAGGCAGAGGCATGATGGGACTTGTAGTTTGACACCCCCCTGATCTAAGGTCAGCCGGGTGCCAGGCAGTCCTCATCCGCCTAAGCCAGTTGGGTGTTCAAACTTTTTCCAGTCAAGGCCCCCCTATAGGAGTGTGCACAGTGCCGAGGCACCCCAGTCTGAGGTCTGTCACACCAGGAGGTGCGTCCGGGCATGCACACTTTTTTTATTTTTTCCTTTTTTTTTTTTTTCCTTTTTTCCTTTTTTTTTTTGCATGCTCCCCCATATTGCGTTTTTTAACATACACACACAGTTGCTGGATGCACGGGGGGGTTTTCACCATGAATGGCACCCACACACAGGACTGCAAAAAGCAACACGTTTTTTACCCCGATGCTCCTCCCTGCCGGCAAAACGGAAAGCTTTTGCGGGACACCCGACGTGTCCTTAGCAACCAGTGACGTCATCGGTTGGTAGGATGTGGGCGGGCAGCTCTCACAGCTTTCTGTTTGGCTGGCAATATTACACATAGAAGCAGTGTTAATTTATTCGAATAAAACGACTAAAACATTTTAGTCGACTAAATTAATACTATTTTAGTTGACTAAAATACAACTAAAACAGGGCCCTCCTCTACTTTTTTTTATTTTTTTTTGTATTGTACTGTAATTGTGTTGTCCCCCCCTATACGTTGTAAAGCGCTGCGTAAACTGACGCTATATAAATCGTGTATAATAATAATAAAACAATTGAAATGGCTAAAATACAACTAAAACTAAAAGCCATTTTAGTCAAGACTATGACTACAACTAAATTACAATTGCTGAAATGTACTGGAGATTTTAGTTGATTAAAACAAAAACGCATTGAAAATGCATCAAAAACGCACCCATGTTGTGTTTTGTGATGCGGTTTTTGAGTCACCTGATCCTATGAAAAAACAAGCCGTAAACACGGCAAAATTGCGGTAAAATCTATCATGTTTATCAGCAGCCCGTTATCGGTGCCTTTTTCTTTTTTTATTGCCATAACCGCGTCTTTTTTTTTTTTTTTATGCCAATACTTCAATACTTTTTTCCGGCCGATAGATCTGTGCAGCCCTTATGTCGGAGCTTAGACAGGCGGATGGTGTAATGAGCCCACCCACATGACAGTGTTTGGGTTCAGTGATTGGCTGCTGAGTGCTGTCCCATCCTCTGTACCCAGAAGCCCTGTTGTGGTTGGTTTGGCCTCCAGCATTGCGGGGCGGGGGGGGGGGGGGGGCTCAGGAGATGTGAGTGTGTCGGGGTAAGTACTGATTGACAAGTGACCCCCCCCCCCCCCCCCAAACCTCCCTTAGAACACCGGTCGTCCATCACATCGCTGTATGGACTGCACGCCACCCTCCCCCATATGCCCTCCATGTTCGTCGTCCACCTTTTTCAGCGCCTGTTGCCATGTAATTGAATTTCTTTTTTTGCCCCCGTCTGGTTGCAGGTTTCCATGGCAACAGTGAGCTCACTAATTCGATGCGGCAGTGATCTCCAGCGTGCTTTCTCCCGCTCCGTGACGTTGGGGAGAAGGTCATTTAAGTAGCGGCCACAGAACTAAGCCGCTAATGTGGGATTGGTCGTTAAATTGCCAGTGGAAAGTTCAGGGGGATAAAAGTTGGAAGGATCAAGTTAATTAAAAAATAAAAATGGAATTCCGATGCAACCAATCACATGCTTTTCTGGCCTTTGCGTAATGTTTTTATTTTTTATTACAAATATTAAATATCAGTTTGATCTAAAACAGACGCAGACTCCAGTAATTATAATAATTCATGTATTTAGGCGTCACTCACACGGGTGCACCGCTCTGTGCTAATGGGCATCTCCAGCCACCCGCCGTACACAGGTAACCTCCGCAAATCCACGAGCGGCGACACAGATCTCCACACCCGTCCTGGAGTGACATTCATCAGGATCCGGTATACAGATCAGTTCCCAGTCTACATCCTGATCCGCGCATCGGGTGTATACTGCGGGGTGCACAGGGAGATCCGCCCATCGGGTGTATACTCCGGGGTGCACAGGGAGATCCGTGCATCGGGTGTATACTGCGGGGTGCACAGGGAGATCCGCCCATCGGGTGTATACTCCGGGGTGCACAGGGAGATCCGTGCATCGGGTGTATACTCCGGGGTGCACAGGGAGATCCGCCCATCGGGTGTATACTCCGGGGTGCACAGGGAGATCCGGGCATCGGGTGTATACTCCGGGGTGCACAGGGAGATCCGAGCATCGGGTGTATACTCCGGGGTGCACAGGGAGATCCGTGCATCGGGTGTATACTCCGGGGTGCACAGGGAGATCCTTGCATCGGGTGTATACTCCGGGGTGCACAGGGAGATCCTTGCATCGGGTGTATACTCCGGGGTGCACAGGGAGATCCGGGCATCGGGTGTATACTGCGGGGTGCACAGGGAGATCCGCCCATCGGGTGTATCTCCGGGGTGCACAGGGAGATCCGTGCATCGGGTGTATACTCCGGGGGGTGCACAGGGAGATCCTTGCATCGGGTGTATACTCCGGGGTGCACAGGGAGATCCGTGCATCGGGTGTATACTGCGGGGTGCACAGGGAGATCCGCCCATCGGGTGTATACTCCGGGGTGCACAGGGAGATCCGTGCATCGGGTGTATACTCCGGGGTGCACAGGGAGATCCTTGCATCGGGTGTATACTCCGGGGTGCACAGGGAGATCCTTGCATCGGGTGTATACTCCGGGGTGCACAGGGAGATCCGGGCATCGGGTGTATACTGCGGGGTGCACAGGGAGATCCGCCCATCGGGTGTATACTCCGGGGTGCACAGGGAGATCCGTGCATCGGGTGTATACTCCGGGGTGCACAGGGAGATCCTTGCATCGGGTGTATACTCCGGGGTGCACAGGGAGATCCTTGCATCGGGTGTATACTCCGGGGTGCACAGGGAGATCCGGGCATCGGGTGTATACTCCGGGGTGCACAGGGAGATCCGGGCATCGGGTGTATACTCCGGGGTGCACAGGGAGATCCGGGCATCGGGTGTATACTCCGGGGGGTGCACAGGGAGATCCTTGCATCGGGTGTATACTCCGGGGTGCACAGGGAGATCCTTGCATCGGGTGTATACTCCGGGGTGCACAGGGAGATCCGGGCATCGGGTGTATACTCCGGGGTGCACAGGGAGATCCGTGCATCGGGTGTATACTGCGGGGTGCACAGGGAGATCCGCCCATCGGGTGTATACTCCGGGGTGCACAGGGAGATCCGTGCATCGGGTGTATACTCCGGGGTGCACAGGGAGATCCGTGCATCGGGTGTATACTCCGGGGTGCACAGGGAGATCCTTGCATCGGGTGTATACTCCATGCATCTGGTGTATACTCCAGGGTGCACAGGGAGATCCTTGCATCGGGTGTATAATCCGGGGTGCACAGGGAGATCCGCCCATCGGGTGTATACTCCGGGGTGCACAGGGAGATCCTTGCATCGGGTGTATACTCCGGGGTGCACAGGGAGATCCGTGCATCGGGTGTATAATCCGGGGTGCACAGGGAGATCCGTGCATCGGGTGTATACTCCGGGGGGTGCACAGAGAGATCCGCCCATCGGGTGTATACTCCGGGGTGCACAGGGAGAGCCGAGCATCGGGTGTATACTCCGGGGTGCACAGGGAGATCCGTGCATAGGGTGTATACTCCGGGGGGTGCACAGGGAGATCCGCCCATTGGGTGTATACTCCGGGGTGCACAGGGAGATCCGCCCATCGGGTGTATACTCCGGGGTGCACAGGGAGATCCGTGCATCGGGTGTATACTCCGGGGTGCACAGGGAGATCCGTGCATCGGGTGTATACTCCGGGGTGCACAGGGAGATCCGTGCATCGGGTGTATAATCCGGGGTGCACAGGGAGATCCGTGCATCGGGTGTATACTCCGGGGGGTGCACAGGGAGATCCGCCCATCGGGTGTATACTCCGGGGTGCACAGGGAGATCCTTGCATCGGGTGTATACTCCGGGGTGCACAGGGAGATCCGGGCATCGGGTGTATACTCCGGGGTGCACAGGGAGATCCGTGCATCGGGTGTATACTCCGGGGTGCACAGGGAGATCCTTGCATCGGGTGTATACTCCGGGGTGCACAGGGAGATCCGCGCATCGGGTGTATACTCCGGGGGGTGCACAGGGAGATCCGCCCATCGGGTGTATACTCCGGGGTGCACAGGGAGAGCCGAGCATCGGGTGTATACTCCGGGGTGCACAGGGAGATCCGTGCATCGGGTGTATACTCCGGGGGGTGCACAGGGAGATCCGGGCATCGGGTGTATACTCCGGGGTGCACAGGGAGATCCGTGCATCGGGTGTATACTCCGGGGGGTGCACAGGGAGATCCGTGCATCGGGTGTATACTCCGGGGGGTGCACAGGGAGATCCGTGCATCGGATGTATACTCCGGGGTGCACAGGGAGATCCGTGCATCGGGTGTATACTCCGGGGTGCACAGGGAGATCCGTGCATCGGGTGTATACTCCGGGTGCACAGGGAGATCCGTGCATCGGGTGTATACTCCGGGGTGCACAGGGAGATCCGTGCATCGGGTGTATACTCCGGGGTGCACAGGGAGATCCGCCCATCGGGTGTATACTCCGGGGTGCACAGGGAGATCCGCCCATCGGGTGTATACTCCGGGGTGCACAGGGAGATCCGCCCATCGGGTGTATACTCCGGGGTGCACAGGGAGATCCGAGCATCGGGTGTATACTCCGGGGTGCACAGGGAGATCAGAGCATCGGGTGTATACTCCGGGGAGCACAGGGAGATCCGCGCATCGGGTGTATAATCCGGGGTGCACAGGGAGATCCGGGCATCGGGTGTATACTCCGGGGGGGTGCACAGGGAGATCCGTGCATCGGATGTATACTCCGGGGGGTGCACAGGGAGATCCGAGCATCGGGTGTATACTCCGGGGTGCACAGGGAGATCCGGGCATCGGGTGTATACTCCGGGGGGTGCACAGGGAGATCCGGGCATCGGGTGTATACTCCGGGGGGGTGCACAGGGAGATCCGTGCATCGGATGTATACTCCGGGGGGTGCACAGGGAGATCCGAGCATCGGGTGTATACTCCGGGGGGTGCACAGGGAGATCCTTGCATCGGGTGTATACTCCGGGGTGCACAGGGAGATCCGTGCATCGGGTGTATACTCCGGGGGGTGCACAGGGAGATCCGCCCATCGGGTGTATACTCCGGGGGGTGCACAGGGAGATCCGAGCATCGGGTGTATACTCCGGGGTGCACAGGGAGATCCGTGCATCGGGTGTATACTTCGGGGGGTGCACAGGGAGATCCGCGCATCGGGTGTATACTCCGGGGGGTGCACAGGGAGATCCGTGCATCGGGTGTATACTCCGGGGGGTGCACAGGGAGATCCGCGCATCGGGTGTATACTCCGGGGGGTGCACAGGGAGATCCGAGCATCGGGTGTATACTCCGGGGTGCACAGGGAGATCCGCCCATCGGGTGTATACTCCGGGGTGCACAGGGAGATCCGCCCATCGGGTGTATACTCCGGGGTGCACAGGGAGATCCGCGCATCGGGTGTATAATCCGGGGTGCACAGGGAGATCCGTGCATCGGGTGTATACTCCGGGGGGTGCACAGGGAGATCCGAGCATCGGGTGTATACTCCGGGGTGCACAGGGAGATCCGAGCATCGGGTGTATACTCCGGGGTGCACAGGGAGATCCGCGCATCGGGTGTATACTCCGGGGTGCACAGGGAGATCCGCGCATCGGGTGTATACTCCGGGGTGCACAGGGAGATCCGCCCATCGGGCGTATACTCCGGGGTGCACAGGGAGATCCGAGCATCGGGTGTATACTCCGGGGTGCACAGGGAGATCAGAGCATCGGGTGTATACTCCGGGGGGGGGAACAGGGAGATCTGAGCATCGGGTGTATAATCCGGGGTGCACAGGGAGATCCATGCATCGGGTGTATACTCCGGGGTGCACAGGGAGATCCGAGCATGGGGTGTATACTCCGGGGGGTGCACAGGGAGATCCGAGCATCGGGTGTATACTCCGGGGGGTGCACAGGGAGATCCGAGCATCGGGTGTATACTCCGGGGGGTGCACAGGGAGATCCTTGCATCGGGTGTATACTCCGGGGTGCACAGGGAGATCCGTGCATCGGGTGTATACTCCGGGGGGTGCACAGGGAGATCCGAGCATCGGGTGTATACTCCGGGGGGTGCACAGGGAGATCCGCGCATCGGGTGTATACTCCGGGGGGTGCACAGGGAGATCCGAGCATCGGGTGTATACTCCGGGGGGTGCACAGGGAGATCCGAGCATCGGGTGTATACTCCGGGGGGTGCACAGGGAGATCCGAGCATCGGGTGTATACTCCGGGGTGCACAGGGAGATCCGTGCATCGGGTGTATACTCCGGGGTACACAGGGAGATCCGTGCATCGGGTGTATACTCCGGGGGGTGCACAGGGAGATCCTTGCATCGGGTGTATACTCCGGGGTGCACAGGGAGATCCGTGCATCGGGTGTATACTCCGGGGTGCACAGGGAGATCCGAGCATCGGGTGTATACTCCGGGGTACACAGGGAGATCCGTGCATCGGGTGTATACTCCGGGGTGCACAGGGAGATCCGCGCATCGGGTGTATACTCCGGGGTGCACAGGGAGATCCGCGCATCGGGTGTATAATCCGGGGGGTGCACAGGGAGCTGTGTTGGTCCGTACAGCCCGTCTCCTGTCATTGATTTGAACTGCCTGTGTGAACACCTGGGCAGCTGAAGTCGGCCCTTTGCACGGGAGTCCCGGTATAGATCGGTATTCCTGAGTGAATGGGGCCTAGATGTATTTTTACAGGCAACTGCCTAAAATACTTAAATGTGTTTTGGATATTGGCCTCCTGTAGAGCAGAACTCAGACTGGGAGAGGGAGGGTCAGGCCTGTATATTATGGTCCGTCTCCTTCTCGGAGTTGCTTACAGAAGATGAGAATAGAAGGAGGCACCCTTGTCAGTGTTATTCCTCTTTACCCTCCTCATTCAGCAGGCTGTGATTGGCTGGTGACCAAGCTGTATTGCTTAGCTGCATTAGTGAAAAGTGAGGTGGGCTGGCGGGAATGTCCCGCTCACAAGTACAGAACTGAACAGTATTTGGTGTAGGAAAAAAATTGTGTTTTTAAAATAATAAACGTCCTTCTTACTTGCTTTTTGTAATGGTTCTGGTCTCCCCCAATCGGCGCTGGGAGAACTGAGCAATCCGCTTTATCAGCTAAGGATGGGCTCAGCGGTGTTCGCAATTCCACATGCCCGCCAGGAAGCTGACACTGCGCAGCGCTAATCGCAGGCAGTGAGACATTTCCCGATCCGCGGCTTCACAGATATGGAATTATCTCACTACCTGCGACTGGCGCTGCGCAGTGTCAGCTTCCTGGCGGGCATGTGGAGTTGCGAACACTCCTGAGCCCATCCTTGTTCTCAGCCTTAGGCTGACTAGAGGCAGAAGGATTTCTCAGCCAACCTGATAAAGATCTAGTTAACCAACAAGGTGTGGATGACAGTAACATTTTTTGCTGAAAATGGTAACAGCTGTCAAAAAAAACCTAAAACATTCCCCAGAAAATCGCCTGACGTTCCAGTTGTTAATGATATGCGACATTGAAGATCTGATACAGATGTCACAGTCCTCTATCCAACACATCTGTGCAACCACGCCCTCCATTACTACGACCCATAATATCCCCGCTTACCAACCCCCTGCAGAGAATAATCTTCCATCGGCGGGTCTAAATAAAAGCATGTGAACCCTTTCCATCCTCTCTGTACATTTATCATTTCCATCATTCTATGAAGAGAGCAACAGACACGGCAGAAAACCCCCAAAAAGCCAAAGGAGGAACCCATCATACCTCTAGAAACTCTCGAAAGACATAGAAGATGGCGATTCCAGTAGAAGATGGTCATCTCCAAACTTTATAAACAAAGGGCCAGTTTACTGTCCCTTAGACTTAAAGGGGGGGGGCCAGAGTGTGGCCAATGGGAGTAGAAATTTACCTGGCGTCGGTGGGAGGAACGGTGACCCCACCGCTGGCTTCGGTGGGAGGAACGGCGACCCCACCGCTGGCTTCGGTGGGAGGAACGGCGACCCCACCGCTGGCTTCGGTGGGAGGAACGGCGACCCCACCGCTGGCTTCGGTGGGAGGAACGGCGACCCCACCGCTGGCTTCGGTGGGAGGAACGGCGACCCCACCGCTGGCTTCGGTGGGAGGAACGGCGACCCCACCGCTGGCTTCGGTGGGAGGAACGGCGACCCCACCGCTGGCTTCAGTGGGAGGAACGGCGACCCCACCACTGGTTTCAGTGGGAGGAACGGCGACCCCACCACTGGTTTCAGTGGGAGGAACGGCGACCCCACCACTGGTTTCAGTGGGAGGAACGGCGACCCCACCACTGGTTTCAGTGGGAGGAACGGCGACCCCACCACTGATTTCAGTGGGAGGAACGGCGACCCCACCACTGGTTTCAGTGGGAGGAACGGCGACCCCACCACTGGTTTCAGTGGGAGGAACGGCGACCCCACCACTGGTTTCAGTGGGAGGAACGGCGACCCCACCACTGGATTCAGTGTGAGGAATAGTTTGCCATCACCGTTGTCAATTGGAACAGTAGTGCCCCATTGTTGGTGTCACTTGCAGGAAATATGCCCCATAGCTGGTATCAGTGGGAGGAGTGATGCCCCAAGGGCCAAATGAAAAGCAAGCAAAAGGGCCAGTCTGGAGACCACTGCAGGGGACAAACAATTGAAGTGTGATTTTTATCCGTATTTGTTGTGTAACCTGTTAAGAGAGAAGTAGTAAAGGGATTTTCAGAGCTCCCTGAGCAGAGAGCTGTAGACTGTCAGACTGCTCTGCTCCCTTCTGGCTCATTGGCGCGTTGGGCTGTGAAGAGGGTGGGGGGTGGCCAGCTCAGCCTCTCAGTGGCTCACTGAGAGCCCGAGTTGGGTGTCAGTCCAGGTACCTGGCCGATCCAGACTCCGTGGTCGGGATGACGCGGTGCCTGGACTGACATTGGTGGCGTTAGCAGAGAGCGAACCTCAGCCGGCTTTCTGTTGAAAACGGGTCACAGGAGTGCAAAATGAACTGCGATCCATAGAAGTCCCAGCCAAACCAGCTTTCCCCCGTACTTCTCCTTTAAACCCAAAATTTAAATCACACATTTAATCTCTGCGTATCTCTGGGGATGTTTTCAAAACATATCTCTGTGTACACGGCGACTATGCAACATTTCTGTGAATGTTGTCACAACACGTTTCAGGCTCCATTCACACAGAGGAAGAAGAGTTCCCGCTCGCCACTTGTGCGTTTGTCACTCGAAAAGAAGCGAATGCTCTGTCCATGATCGTGCTGCTCAATTATTGAGGCTGAATCGCATCACATTTGGGGTGCCATTAAAGAATGATGGCAGCCAAAAGCATGTTGCAAGTTTTGCAGTGACTGAGAACACGGGCAGAATTGCAGAAGTTCTGCCCCGATCACAAACATTGAAATGTGAACAGAGCCTAATGCCGCGTACACACGACCGGACTTTTCGAGGGACTAGGTCCGACGGTCTTTCTGACGGACTTTCGGCGGAGTTCCGACGGACTTTCCAAATGAACAGACTTGGCCACACACAATCACACCAAAGTCCCACAGATTAGAACGTGATGACGTACAACCGGACTAGAATAAGGAAAGTTCATAGCCAGTAGCCAATAGCTGCCCTAGCGTCGGTTTTTGTCCATCGGACCAGCATTCAATGCGAGCGGATTTCTTGGTCCAGTGGAAAAATTTAAAACGTGTTCTATTTCTAAAGTCCGGCGGATTTTTGGCAAGCAAAGGTCCGATGGAGGCGACACAAGATCGAATTGTCCGACGGACGCGTTTCGTCGGACCTTTGCTGTCAAAAAGTCCAGTCGTGTGTGCGCGGCATTAGGGTTATCTTTGCTTTCTTAATAAAATATGTTCTACAAGATTATGAAGGGTGTCTGTGGGGATTTGTGAGGTTAGGCACTGATGTGTGATCGTGGTCTTATGTCGGGGGGCCTCGCGCTGGGCACCAAATAAATGCCAGTTAATCCCAAATGTGATCAGTAGGGATGAGGTCAGGGCTCTGTGCAGAACACTCAAGTTCTTCCATGCCACACCTTGTCTTTATGGCGTTACCATCCTCCTTACATAGTCATTAATATGAAGTTGTCCCTTCTGCATCCTCCACTCATCTGTGAAGGATTTACACAAGCTTTTGGAGGGTGCCTGTGGGAATTTAGGGAATGAGGTCAGGCACTGATTTTGGATAAAAAGACCTGGTTCACATGCGCCAAGTAAAAACATGGATTAAAGTCAACATTCCAATTCATCCCAAAGGTGTTCATAGGGTTGAGGTCAGGGCCCTGTGCAGGGCACTCAAGCTCCTCCACACCATGTCTGTATGGAGTGGACCCACGTTGTATCTATAACATCCTCCACTCCCCGGGAAGACTTTCCACCAGATTTTGGAGGGTGTCGGTGGGAATTTGTGCCATGTGTGAGGTCAGGTACTGATGGATGAGAAGACCTGGCTCACCGAACAACATTCCAATTAATCTCAAAGATGTTCAGTAGGAATGAGGTCAGGGCTCTGTACAGGACACTGAAGTTCCTCCACACCAAACTGGTCACATCGTGTCTTTATGGAGCTGGCCTTGCTCTTCTGTAAAGGCTTCCCACAAAATTGAAGATTATGGGAAAATTTGTGTCCAATAAGAAAAAGGAACATTTGTAAGGTCAGGTCCTGATGTTGGACTAGAAGACCTGGCTTTACAAACCATCCAAAAAGGTGATCAGTGGGATTGAGGTCAGGGCTCTGTACAGTTCATCCACACCAAACTGGTTACACCATGTCTTTAAGGAGCTGGCTTTGTATATGGGGGGGAGGGGGGTCACGATCTCACAATCATGCTGGAACAGAAAAGTGTCTTCAGTTTAGATAATCAAGCACCCAGTTACCTATACATAATCTTTACTGGATTACAAATACTGCAGTTTAAAGGCTAGCTGAAGAAAGAAGACCAAAGACTTTACTATTCACCATAAAGCACTTCTTACTTTCACTTGTGCACTCTGAAGACTGCAGTGCAACCTAGGGGGAGCCCTTGAGCATATGACATCGTGTCTTTATGGAGCTGGCCCTGCACTTCTGTAAAGGCTTCCCACAAAATTGCAGATTATGGGAAAATTTTATGTCCAATAAGAAAAAGGAACATTTGTAAGGTCAGGTCCTGATGTTGGACTAGAAGACCTGGCTTTACAAACCATCCAAAAGGTGATCAGTAGGGTTGAGGTCAGGGCTCTGTACAGTTCATCCACACCAAACTGGTTACACCATGTCTTTAAGGAGCTGGCTTTGTATATTGGGGGGGGGGGGGGGGGGAGGGGGTCACAATCTCACAATCATGCTGGAACAGAAAAGTGTCTTCACTAAATGGTTACCACAAGGTCGGAGGAGCACAATTGTCTACATTGTCTTTGTATAATGAAGGATTACCATTACCTCTTCACTGGAGACACCTGGACTCTGTTTGAATGGGTGCCTATATACTTATGCCCATGGACGGGTATATACAATACATTTCCATCACATACAGATTTGTTTTTGCAGCACACGGGTTTCTTAGAAGATCATATCGGCGTGTTCTCCCGGCACAGCTTAGCATTTTTCTTCTCTCTGCCGTGATGGAGAAGGCAGAGGAATGACAAGTCCAGGCTGCGTTTGGTAGGAGTGAGAGAAATCGCAGAGGGACAAGCACACACTTGCAGGAATAGAGACACCGTCAGCCTCCCACCCTGCAGCAGATCTGTGTTGGAGCCGCGCTTGGTCGTCAATCACGTGCGCTCGGTATGCCGTCAGATTTCCATAGTCGTGATCGCAGGCTGATACAAAGTCAAGCCTGAACTTGGAAGTAAAATGTGAAATATTTGCATTTCAGAGGGAAATGGGGGGTGGGGGTGGGAAGAGCCGGGTCACGTTTGTGGATAATTAAAGGGCTCAGCGATAAGACGCATTCACTTTGTTTAGGAACATCAGTGGTGAGTCCAGAGGGGATCGTCCGCATGAAAGGACAGCCGTTCCCTCAGAATAGATGACATGGAGGAAGAACAAGGAGCAGAATGCCCAATAAAATGTCAAACAAGTCAGACAATTTCATCTCACTGCATCATATACAACTAAATATCTGGGAGCCCGGAAGTCCAACTTGTGGCTCTTTGGCACTTTGTTCAGCCCATGGGGGTCCTGCAGACACTAATCTGTGTTTCCCCATTTCTCTGTAATAGTCATGACTTCTAGTACGCAACAAGTCCCCAGCCCCCTACAACTCCTGCACCGGGTCGGCAGTCTCCGACCGTCTCCTGCACCGGGTCGGCAGTCTCCGACCGTCTCCTGCACCGGGTCGGCAGTCTCCGACCGTCTCCTGCACCGGGTCGGCAGTCTCCGACCGTCTCCTGCACCGGGTCGGCAGTCTCCGACCGTCTCCTGCACCGGGTCGGCAGTCTCCGACCGTCTCCTGCACCGGGTCGGCAGTCTCCGGCAGTCTCCGACCGTCTCCTGCACCGGGTCGGCAGTCTCCGGCAGTCTCCGACCGTCTCCTGCACCGGGCCGGCAGTCTCCGACCGTCTCCTGCACCGGGCCGGCAGTCTCCGACCGTCTCCTGCACCGGGCCGGCAGTCTCCGACCGTCTCCTGCACCGGGCCGGCAGTCTCCGACCGTCTCCTGCACCGGGCCGGCAGTCTCCGACCGTCTCCTGCACCGGGCCGGCAGTCTCCGACCGTCTCCTGCACCGGGCCGGCAGTCTCCGACCGTCTCCTGCACCGGGCCGGCAGTCTCCGACCGTCTCCTGCACCGGGCCGGCAGTCTCCGACCGTCTCCTGCACCGGGCCGGCAGTCTCCGACCGTCTCCTGCACCGGGCCGGCAGTCTCCGACCGTCTCCTGCACCGGGCCGGCAGTCTCCGACCGTCTCCTGCACCGGGCCGGCAGTCTCCGACCGTCTCCTGCACCGGGTCGGCAGTCTCCGACCGTCTCCTGCACCGGGTCGGCAGTCTCCGACCGTCTCCTGCACCGGGTCGGCAGTCTCCGACCGTCTCCTGCACCGGGTCGGCAGTCTCCGACCGTCTCCTGCACCGGGTAGGCAGTCTCCGACCGTCTCCTGCACCGTGTAGGCAGTCTCCGACCGTCTCCTGCACCGGGTAGGTAGTCTCCGACCGTCTCCTGCACCGGGTAGGTAGTCTGCGACCGTCTCCTGCGCTGGGTAGGTAGTCTCTGACCGTTTCCTGTAGCATGACCATAGGCCAACTATCTCCTGTTGTACGACGGTCATCTCTGACATTGAATATTCCCTGAAGTGTATGTTCAGCCCTTTGGTGATGTCGAGGAATGTACCCGAGGACCCCAATATCAAGAAGGTTGACCACCACTAATCTGCAGCGATCTTAAAAGAAAAGAAAAACCCGCAACACTTGTAGTCTGAACTAGTATAAAATCCGAACATTCTGCCGGTTCTGAAGTTGGTTCACAGCTTTTCTTTATAGCACAAGGCCAGGCCATGTATAGAGACTGCAAGTTCCAGACTTCAGGGATCCGACTCTCAGGCGGGAAGGTTCCTTCACATCAACAAAGCCAACACTCACCATTCAAAGTTCATGGTCTCCACCAAGAACCTACAGCGTGCGACAGCCCTTCTTTATAGCCAAACGCACAGGCTCTGTGCCCGGCAATAAAATCTGGCAGGACCCATTTCTCTGCGTGTTAACACCCCATATAAAACAAATGGCCCTCTAAAGCAATGCACCTCAATGCACATAAAAACTCCATCACTAGTGATCCGTGACACCGGCCTGACATCAGAATGGGGTAGAAAGGGGATTGACCGTGGCATGGTTGTTGGTGGCAGATGGGGTGATCTGAGAATTTCTGGGATTTTCACACACAACTATCTCTCAGGATTACAGAGAATGGTGGGAAAATATCCAGTGAGCGGCAATTGTGTGGAGGAAAATGCCTTGTTGAGATCGGAGGAGAATGGGCAGACTGGTTCCAGATGATAGAAAGACAACAGGAACTCAAATCAAACCCCTTGTTACACCCAAGGTATGCAGAATACCATCTCTGAACACACAACACATCCAACCTTGAAGACCACACCGGGGGCCACTCCTGTCCGCTAAGAACAGGAAACGGAGGCTACAATTGGCACAGGATCACCAATATTGGACAACAGAAAATTAAAAAAAACATTGCCTGGTCTGGCGAGTCTGGATTTCAGCTCCAACATTCAGATGGTGGGGTCAGAATTTGGCGCATGGATCCATCCTGCCTTGTGTCACCGGTTCAGGCTGGTGGTGGGGGTGTTAGTACCAATTAAGGCATGGTTTAATTGCCACGGCCTACCTGAGTATTGTTGCTGACCATGTCCATCCCTTTATGACTACAGTGTCCCCATCTTCTGATGGCTCCTTTCAGTAGGATAATGCACCATGTCACAAAGCTCCAATCATCTCACCACTGGACAATGAGGTCCCTGTCCTCTAATGGCCTCCACACTCACCACATCTCATCCAATAGAGCAACTTTGGGATATGCTGGAACGGGAGATTGGCATCATGGATGTGCAGCCGACAAATCTGCAGCAACTGTGTGATGTCATCATGTCACTATGGAGAAAAATCTGAGGAATGTTTACTACACCTTGTTGTATCTACACCACCAAGAATGAAAGTCTTTTCATGTGACAACACTGAAGAAATGACACTTGTCTACAATGTAAAGTAGTGAGTGTACAGCTTGTATAACAGTGTAAATTTCCTGTCCCCTCAAAATAACTCAACACACAGCCATTAATGTCTAAACCGCTGGCCACAAAAGTCAGTACACCCCTAAGGGGAAAATGTCCAAATTGGGACCAAAGTGTCAATATTTTGTGTGGCCGCCATTATTTTCCAGCACTGCCTTCACTCTTTTGGGCATGGAGGTCACCAGAGCTTCACAGGTCACCACTGGAGTCCTCTTCCCCTCCCCCATGATGACATCACAGAGCTGGTGGATGTTGGAGACCTTCCCCTCCTCCACCTTCCCTCTGAGGATGTCCCACAGATGATCAATAGGGTTTAGGTCTGGAGACATGCTTGGCCAGTCCATCACCTTTACCCTCAGCTTCTTTAGCAAGGCAGTGGTGGTGTTGGAGGTGTGTTTGGGGTGGTTATCATGTTGGAATACTGCCCTGCGGCCCAGTCTCTGAAGGGAGGGGATCATGCTCTGCTTCAGTATGTCACAGTACATGTTGGCATTCATGGTCCCCTCAATGATCTGTAGCCTCCCCAGTGCTGGCAGCACTCATGCAGCCCCAGACCATGACACCCCCACCACCATGCCTGACTGTAGACAAGACACAATCCATCAGAGATAGCAGCAACATTAGAAGTGGCCAAATCAACAGTTTGGTACATTCTGAGGAAAGAACAACGTACTGGTGAGCTCAGCAACATAAAAGGCCTGGATGTCCACGGAAAACAGTGGTGGATAATCGCAGGATCCTCTCTGTGGTAAAGAAAAACACATTCACAACATCCAGACAAGCGAAGGACACTCTCCAGGAGGTGGGCGTGTCATTGTCAAAGTCTGCAAATCCAGAGACAACTTAATGAGAGCAAATACAGAGGGTTCACCACAAGGTGCAAACCATTCATAAGCCTGAAGAATAAAAAAGCCAGATTAGACTTTGCCACAAAAAACATCTAGCAAAACAAAAAAGCCAGACCAGCTCCGGAAAAGCATTCTTTGGATGGACGGATGAAACTAAGATTAATCTGTAGCAAAATGATGGGAAGAAAAAGAAAAGTTGGGAAGGATTGGAACAGCTCAAGATCCAAAGCACAAAACATCATCTGTGGTCACATGGTGGAGCTTGCATTGTGATGGCATGGGCATGCATGGCTCCCAGTGGCACTTGGTCATTGGTGGTTGTTGATGATGTGGCAGAAGCAGCCGGATGAATTCTGCCGTGTTTACAGATATACTGTCAGCCCAGATTCAGCCAATGATTGGACGGCGCTTCACACTATAGATGGACAATGATCCAAAGCACACTGCAAAAGCAACTCAGGAGCTTCTGAAGGAAAAGAAGTGGAATATTCTGCAATGGCCGAGTCAATCACCTGATCTCAACCCAACTGAGCATTTCACTTGCTGAAGGCAAAACTAAAAAGGCAGAAAGAGCCACAAGGAAAGAACAACAACTGAAGACATCTGCAGGTAGAGCCTCGAAAAGCATCAGAAAGGAGGAAAGCCAGTCTTTGGTGATGTCCATGGGCACCAGACTTTGTCATTGCCAGTAAATATTTAAAATTAACATTTTATCATTATTATTATATTAAATTTGTCCAATTACATTTGAGCCCCTGTGGGTTGCAGTTCCTAACATTTGGACTTGGTATTTATGTTCAACCCCTTGAATAAAAGCTAAAAGTCGGCACTTCAAATTCATTTGGATTGTTTTGTTTTCATTTTATTCTGGTGGCACACAGAGCCAAAACTATGAAAATTGTGCCAAATATAGATGGACCCAACTGTATATACATTTGTTACATGCACCATTCTTCTACAGGCAGGTGGTCACAATAGAGGAGGCCACCTCGGTGCTCTGTACTTATATTGTCTGGCTAGTGGAAGGAAGAGCCATGCAGGAAGCTCTCAGGAATGCCGATGGCCACAGAGTTCTTTTTTCTGAGCAGCTTCCAGGCTTTGGGCGAAGAGCCAAGATCTCAGAATATTCCGCTTTCAGGCAAAATATAAAAACCGTCCGTAAGATTGTGCAACTTGCTGGACAAGGCCAAAAATAGCCACGATTTGCTGAAATAAAACTGAGCCCTCAGCTTTGGGGGGTTTGTAGTTCTGAATTTTCCTTCCGACAGCTTTCAGGATTGGTGCTCCCATCTGATAAAGATGGACAGTTTCTCAGATTGTGGCTATAAAGTCATCCCTACCGAGGGCCAGCAGATGAACACTGACATGAAATCCCGAGAGGAGGAGAGGAGGAGAGGACGGGGCCTGCAGCTCTCCTGATCTGAGGGAAGGATCCGTCCGCTTTGCTCAGGGGCAACAGACTGAGCCGCTCATCTAAGGGAGGTCTAGAACCCCCTCTCAGAGAGACTCCCGATTCAGGGCCAGGTGGCAATGTCTCCTGTAAGCTCCCTACTGTACCCCTCATCACCAGAGCCCGGAGGTACACACCGTGTAAGCTCTGCTTTGAATCAGGATTGGCCATTCAGACCTGAGCATTGCACCCTGGGAGGAGGTCAAATGTTCCCTCATACCCAGAAACATAAGTGTGTCGGGGCATTCAAGGGAAACGTTCACGCCAAATGTGAGATTCTCTTTAAAGGTTAATTCCCGGAATCGGCACGTTACACAGACAGCACACACAAAAGCGAGAACACAAAAAAGTGCACAGGGTGTACACATTAGGGGTGCAACGGATCAAAAAACTCAGATCGTTCCTCGGATCAGAGTCACGGATCGGATCATTTTTTGGATCAGCAAATAATTGAATTTGCAAAAACCTGTGAAAATGCCACCATCATATAGTCCCCACTGTAATATACATCTTCCCCCACTGCAATATCCACGTCATCTCCCCCAATGTAATATTGGCAGGGTATTGGCAGGGTAAGTATTGTAGAGTATTGGCAGGGTAAGTATTGCAGAGTATTGGCAGGGTAAGTATTGTAGAGTATTGGCAGGGTAAGTATTGTAGAGTATTGGCAGGGTAAGTATTGCAGAGTATTGGCAGGGTAAGTATTGCAGAGTATTGGCAGGGTATGTATTGCAGAGTATTGGCCGGGTATGTATTGCAGAGTATTGGCCGGGTATGTATTGCAGAGTATTGGCCGGGTATGTATTGCAGAGTATTGGCCGGGTATGTATTGCAGAGTATTGGCCGGGTATGTATTGCAGAGTATTGGCCGGGTATGTATTGCAGAGTATTGGCCGGGTATGTATTGCAGAGTATTGGCCGGGTATGTATTGCAGAGTATTGGCCGGGTATGTATTGCAGAGTATTGGCAGGGTATTGCTGGGATGGCTGTGGCTGCCATCTGATTTCTCCCCTCCACTGTACAGATCAGTGGGGAGAGAGGGGAGAGAGAAGTCGGCATCATCATGACGCCGGTTTGTTTACAGGTGATCGCTCCGTCACGGAGCGATCACATTGTAAATGCCGATGGGTGTACCAAGATGGCAGCCGTTCCGGAACTAGGCCGAAGCTGCAGCCTTTCCTAAGGCTGAGACCGTGGAGTGCTCCGCCTGCCGATCCGAGCGGGGTGACCCTTTCGGATCGCGGATCGGTGCCGACCCGTTGCACTCCTAGTACACATGGACCTCCTCTGAAGAGAAATGACCCTTGCCCTGATCCCCTGGGGTTACAAGGCTTCTGACAGGGACTGGGGTACTCACTGGCCCACCTAGCTGAAACCTGGCAGACCCCCATTTTCTGGGAGAACTGCTGAAACAGCCCAACCCCAAGTACTGGGTGGGGCTCCTCTGAAGACCCCATAAGAAAGGGCGAACTAGACCAGAAGACCAAGACTTTCAAAAAACAGGAGACATTTTTAGGTGAGGCTGCGGCTTCGGCCTAGTCTGCGGTGTCGGCGATGGTCCTGGTGAAAGAAAATCAAAAAAATTGATTTGATGTAAATTTGAATTGATGAAAATTTGAATTGATTTGACCTCTCAACTCGATTCAAATCGATTTTTTTCCCCAGCCCTAGTACATGGTGCAGTGCCCTTGGTGCCAGAAAAAACTCAAAGTGAACGTCTCCACCGTGAGAATTTACTGCCACTCCAGGGGCACATACACCACGGGCTTCTTTTCAGGTTGTGTTAGGTGGAAGGCATGATTGTGAACACACAAGGTTGGATGATTAGTGGGCCACCATGCAGATAATGCTTTGCTTTCCATTAAGGACCATCATTACAGGCAATACCCCCCCACAGAGACCACGATACAATATTTCCCCTTAATATACATGTGTTTGGGGGCCCCTGGGACACAAAGGAGCATGCTTAGTCACACGTGGGGACACTCTCCTCTGAATGTCCCATCTGACCGGTGGAGGAACCGGTCTGTATAGAATGTCATCTTATTATAGGACGGTGACACAACCTCCTATAGGAAACATCGGATTATCATAGCCGACAGATTACCGGACTGAATGTTTGCCGGATGGCGCCGTCTACATAAAAGAATCAATACATAATCAATAATAAATGAAAACATAGAGCGATCAGCCATAACATTCTGACCACTGACACGTCAAGAGAGAACATGGATTATCTGGGTACAATGACATCTGAATGTGGGATATATTAGGCAGTAAGTGAACATGCGGCCCCTGAAGTTGTGTGTTGAAAGCAGAAAGAAAAAAAATAAAAAAAATGGACAAGTGTAAGGAATGAAGGGACTTTGACAAGGACCAAAATGTCTAGATGACTGGGAATAGGCAGGTTGATGGTAGTGTGGGGGGAGGGGGATAATGGGGAGGCTCATCGATGAAGGTGGGGGGGGGGGGGCGGTACTCCTCAATGGAGGTGGGGAAGGGGAAGCTCTGATTGGGTAGGTCCTCTTTGATCGGGGAGGGGGGGGGGGGGGGCGGCTTTCTCAGCTAACCACACCCTCCTACCTGCATGCCTGAGCTAAAGGTAAGATGGATTCCAGAAAGTAAATACTACATGAATAGTCTGCCCTTACTCAAAATGGCCGCAGCTAGAAATGCAAGGGGGTGTTTCTCAGCAGAATAGAGCATGGATGGATGGGGGTTTGCTTTGGATCTTACTGACTATCACCATTACAGGCAATACTCCCATACAGTGAGCCCTATACAATATTTCTCACTATAGTGGCCCTTTAATATACATGTGTTTGGGGGGCCCCTGGGACACAAAGGAGCATACTTAGTCACATGCGGGGTCGCTCTCCTCTGGATTTGCTGTCTGTAGAATGTCACATCTGACAGGTTGGAGGATCTCATTTCTATCTGGAGGAACCGGTCTGTATAGAATGTCATCTTATAATAGGACGGTGACACAACCTCCTATAGGAAACATCGGATTATCATAGCAGAGATTACTAAACTATATTAGTGCCGGATGGAGGTTCAGCTTCAAATATGAAGAACCAATACACATTGATTGCAGGTAAGTGACCCTATTCCTAAAAATTCATATGTAAACGTATATCTGACCAGTTTAGGAAAGATTCTATAAACCAGTCACAGATCCATGCAATTCACAAAAAAGGTACCGACCCCCCCCCCCCCCCCCCCCCGCATATTACCTTCACTAAACAATGTATGGCAGAAATCTCCCTAGATCCAGAGATGGAGGCCGAGGACCTTCTATAAAACGTGGACTTTTCCTGTATACATCAAGTCTGACCCGCTCCAGCCCCATAAGTCTAGGCACTGCCACTTACTGGAAGACCACAGATCGTGTCACAGAACCAAAAACTCCAAGAGAGAAGATCCAAGCTTGACTTTACATGAAAAGGGAAGTCTCACCCTGCCCCCCTCCAGCCTCCTGAGTCCAGGTACTGTCACATAATGAAGGACCATGTCAAAGAACCAACAAGCCCATCTTTACATGACAATGAAAGTCGGACTCGGCCATGTTCCCACCACTTGAGTCTAGGCACTGCTATGGATCATGTCAAAAGGACGAAGAGGAACCCCAGGAGAGGAGCGCCAACTCGACTTTACATGAAAAGGAAAGCCTGACCTTGCCTCAGCTCCAGCCTCCCGAGTCTAGGCGCTACCACTCAACGGAGGACCATGGATCATGTCACAGGACTAAGGAGGACCATGGATCATGTCACAGGACTAAGGAGGACCATGGATCGTGTCACAGGACTAAGGAGGACCATGGATCGTGTCACAGGACTAAGGAGGACCATGGATCATGTCACAGGACTAAGGAGGACCATGGATCGTGTCACGGGACTAAGGAGGACCATGGATCATGTCACAGGACTAAGGAGGACCATGGATCATGTCACAGGACTAAGGAGGACCATGGATCATGTCACAGGACTAAGGAGGACCATGGATCATGTCACAGGACTAAGGAGGACCATGGATCATGTCACAGGACTAAGGAGGACCATGGATCATGTCACAGGACTAAGGAGGACCATGGATCATGTCACAGGACTAAGGAGGACCATGGATCGTGTCACGGGACTAAGGAGGACCATGGATCATGTCACAGGACTAAGGAGGACCATGGATCATGTCACAGGACTAAGGAGGACCATGGATCATGTCACAGGACTAAGGAGGACTCCAGAAGAGAAGAACCAAGATCAACTTTACATGAAAAGAAAAGTCTACCCCTGTCCGCTTCCACCTCCGGAGTCTAGGCGCTGCTACTTAATGGAGGACCATGGATCATGTCAAGGAACCCAGAAGAACTCCAGAAGAGAAGAACCAAGCTGAACGTTTTCATGAACAGGACACACAGAACAAGCTCAGACTGCAGGTCGCCCAGAAGATGAAGCTACCAGCAGATAGTCATTGTTGTCATTGGTGCAGAACATGAAAATGACAGCCATGCAGGAGGAAAACCAAGTTCCATACAGCCACAATTCTTCAAATGAATATCTCCCCCTGCCCTCCAATTGCCTAAAGGGCATCTCCAAACATCCCCCCCCAATGTAACCTCAAACCTGCCCCTTTACAGCATCGCTGTATACCTCCTGTTATTCCTCTGACATCACCAGCCATGGAACATTCATACAGGGAGGTCACTTTCCACTGAAGGCATTTTCTGCAGAGAGAACATGGAGACAAAAAAAATACCGGTGGCTGCCATTTATATTTTATATTCGTGTCAGTTTACCACCTAGAGAACCTACGATTAAAAAAAAAATAATAATAATAATAAAATGGGGTGTGGGCCGAAAGTACGGGAATCAGTTTTTTTTGTAGAATTATACTTGGGAGGATACAGCTTGTCTCCTACTGGCTCTAACAGCCCGTTCACACCTGAACGTTTTGTAGCCCTACGCCTGAAGCTACAAAACGCTGGAGGGGAAAAAATACATTATTCTCAATGGAGATCGTTCACATCTCCACTCCATGTCGCCTGAAGCCGAACGCCTGAAGCTCAAACAAGTTCTGGACCCTTTTTTGTCGCGCGAATCGGGCTGATTTGGACGTTTTCATTCCCATAGAAACTAATGGAAACGCTCGATTCGAGCGACAACGCGCGACAACGAGCGTTTCTACGGGCGTTTTGACGCTGTATCTGCTCAAGAAAAAATAAGCAGATGAAAAATATTTTTCCTATTGGCTGAAAAAAAACGCCCAAGTTAAAAAACGCTCGTTGTCGCGCGTTGTAGTGTGACAAAACGCTCGTTGTAGTGTGACAAAACGCTCGTTGTCGCGCGTTGTAGTGTGACAAAACGCTCGTTGTAGTGTGACAAAACGCTCGTTGTCGCGCGTTGTAGTGTGACAAAACGCTCGTTGTCGCGCGACAAAACGCCGGTAAAAACGTTCAAACACGCTACGCTCAGGTGTGAATGCAGTAAGGCTCCACGCACTTTGGCATAAATCGTTTCTTCTACAGTTTTGTTTTCTGCCTGTAGAAGCTGCTCAATGTTACCCTAGGTGTCCATGCTCGATTACAGACGTATTTTGAGCTCAACATTTGAAGGCAAGAAAAAAAAAAACCTTCTGGTTCGCTTTTCTGATTGGAGCATACCGGCAGAAAAAGAAAACGAGAAACTCGTCTAAACTTTGTAGAAAAAATGCTCTATATGTGCGTTTTTTACTGCCAAGAGAACAGACGTGTTTTTAAGCCCAGTGTGCATGGAGACTTAAATAGATAGTTGGCCGTAGACTGATTTTCTTTCCTGCAACCACGGGTTCCATTCCCCCATCAATGCCGTTTGTGTTGATGGGGGTGTTGGTGGGGGAAGCCCTCCTGTGGGTATTGTATTCTCCCCCGTTGGGGGTGGATTCCCTCCAGCAAGGAGAGAACAGCGATAGCTGCTGTAATAGCCACTAACAATGATCACATGTAAAATATGGCAAGCTGGTTGTACACAAGTTGATTGATCAATCAACTTTGGTACATTCAGCCAACCCGTACACTGTTCAAATCCCGGCTGAACCGCTCGAGATTTGAACTGTCTATGGCTGCCTTGAGAAGTCCACTTGATAGCCGGTCTCCTGCAGGTGGAAGCATGTAACCCAAGCGTAACCTTGAAGTCACCCCTCCATTGGTTCCGATGACCACCTTCTTGGGGAGAGGGAGTAGTTGGATTATTAAGGTGTCATCAAAACGGGAATATAAAGCAAATCTTCCAATGTGGACACTTGGCTGACAACTATCTAAGAAGGAATTTCCCCTCAGTCTGGAGAGAGCCTCTAGGGGTCTACACGCATTGGGTTGAGCATGTTTGACCCCCACAGTCCTATTGTGTTTGACTAGTGTAATTGCTCTGTGCTGCCCCTTGGCCTGCTGCAAGAGGTTGTCTGGGGGGCATTGTTCAGTTGGACTTATGGCCTGGTATGGATTTGTGTGAATATGAACTGTGCCCAAGATTTGGACTCTGAAGCAGAATGGAGCCATTTGTTTCCTTTCATGTAGTAATGACTTAAGTGCTCTCTATCCCAACACAGTGAGTGTGCAGAAAGTGGGCTTGGACATGGTACAGCGTTGGGGCACAAATTGGTCTCTGTTCGGTGTTCACACAGCTTGCTCGGCACCATGTGAGTGTTGCCCATTGGGCAAGGGGAGTCCGGGGGGCGCTGTCCACCGGGCAAGGGGAGTCCGGGGGGGCGCTGTCCACCGGGCAAGGGGAGTCCGGGGGGGCGCTGTCCACCGGGCAAGGGGAGTCCGGGGGGGCGCTGTCCACCGGGCAAGGGGAGTCCGGGGGGGCGCTGTCCACCGGGCAAGGGGAGTCCGGGGGCTCTGTCCACCGGGCAAGGGGAGACCATTGTTCCTGGGCACGGTACAAGAGACAGGAAGTGATCTCCCTGATGGGACGCAGACGGCAATAAAAAAAATTATCTGGCCGGAGTCTAACCATTCCCTTCTCTATCCTAAACTAAAATAAAAATGAGGGACTACATACAAATGTTGCACTGTCCCTGTTTTCAGTGTTGCACATGAAGGGGTCGGAGATGTGCGCACCTCTACTGTATATTAGAGCGTTTGATTTCTCTGAAAGGAATAATTTCCAGATTGCAGGTTAAAGGGGAACGCGATGAATTGGTACACTTTAATTATTCGGAGGAAGTAGGGTTTGCCGCCTGAATACATATTAAAGGTTTATTTTTTCAGTTTTCACTGGAATGTTCTGGTTTGTGGAGCGAAGGAAACCCGACAACGTGACCACTTCCAGCGCGAAGGCTTTTGGGAGAATTCCAGAACCCGGCCAGCTGAAGTGTGCCCATCGAGGACATATCCACTTCAGTACACTTCTATCTAGCTGCGGTTGGTTCTGGCTCTCCTGCATACCGGGTAAATTATTTAACAAAGAGAGCCAACTGTATCGTCAATAACTGGAACCTAATGCCACATCCCTAAATAGAGAGAGAAAAACAAAGGCGATGCCACCTGAGCCTCATAGGTTGGAAACCAGAAAGATGCGTAGAGAAGTATAATAAAAAGTACAATTTTTTTTTTTTTTTTTTTTTTTTTTTTAAGCCTGCATACCCGATGGTTGTCAGAGAGGACGAGGCCACTCCCACAGCTCTACACATGCTATATACAGCCCAGTGATGATGTCACTGCTGCATTTAAAGTGGTTGTAAACCCTTACAAACCACTTTGACCTACAGGTAAGCCTAGATTAAGGCTTACCTGTAGGTCCAAGAAATATCTCCTAAACCTATACGGTTTAGGAGATATTTTCCCGAAGACAGGCACCGCTGTCTACGGCGCATGTGCCGTAGACAGCGGCGCGCAGGCGCACTGAGCGCGGAATTTCCAACAACGGAGCTGCCGCGCGCGTCGGCTCCCGTGCGCATGCGCGGGAGTGACGTCATCGCGGCTCCGCCGAATGACAGCGGCGGAGCTGCGAGACCCCACCGAAAAGATGGATGCGTCGGACTACAGGGGACAGCGGTGACTTCGCTGGCTCCTGTGTCAGGTAAGTGACACATAATGGACTACTATGCGATGCGATGCGATGCGATGCATAGTAGTCCATTATGCTTTACCTTTGCAGGGAATGAAAGAGGAAGTAACACCCATCAGGGTTTACTTCCTCTTTAATATCTACATTTGCTAAGGCATTTTGGTGCACACAGATTGGAGTTCTGGCCTTTTGTTGCAGACGAGGAATATATTTAATGAATTCTGATCGGCTTTAAAGAGAAGATTGCCAGAATTCCGCAACGCAGTGGCTTGCTTTTCCATAGACTCAGATTTATGGTCATTTAGCGGGAACTATAGACGTATAGGGGGCTGGGAATCTCCCAGATGGGGGTGAATGGCGGGTGAAGTCCAAGACGCTTCGCGGTCAGGCTGCGGCTCCTCCCTCGTTTCATGTTCGGATGCGCTGGACTTTTTATTATTCTTTTGGAGGTCACAAAACAACCCGAATCATCCGATTTATAATAGAGAAATTGTTGGTGAATTGTGGTCGATATTTTTTTTTGTCCCCCCTCCCCCTTTTATGTCAAGCGGTCATATTTTTAGCCCTCAGAAGCCGAGTTGGTGAGCTGCTGTCATTTAGCACCTTTCCAGATACAGAGCGCTCCGCCATCAATGGTTTCCCAGCAACAATGACGAAGGCTGTAATTGAGTTTGACTTGCATTGTGTGTTATTTACTGTCATCAGCCGGCTGCTTCCCCCTCCTTTCTTCCTCGGTGTCGGTTGCGGCTCGCGCACACAGTAGTCAGGGGAGTGATATCCAGAGTTGGTTCTCATCCAGACAGCAGGAAGCTGCAATAAAACCGGCGTGTTACCAAGCAAAAAAATAAATAAATAAAGATGGCGGCTGAGCGGCCGTGTTCATATGTGGTGCTACGTGGCTGAGCATTCTCTGGAGAAAACCTTCACCTGTGTCTCATTTCTGAAGCTCCCCTCATACGGGAATGATATTTTATCCCAAATACTTGGCCGAGATGTTGGCCAAAATGAAGTCTGTACACGTGAGGCAGCAGGACGCTTGTTCTGGGTTACGGAGTAAAGCAGGGATCACTAAATGGTGGACTACGACCCGCAAACTCAGTCACAGTCCTACCTAGACCCCACACCACTGGCTGCCCCCTCCCCCACCCCCCAAATCTTCACAGCAGCGCAGGAGGTCCCACATATCTGGATGGAGGACAGGAGCTGCCCCACTTTTTAGGAAAGGCGGGTGATTGGTTGCCAGGACCGCCCCGTGTCCTAGCAACCAATCACCCACTGGTTAACAGAAAAAAGTTGAAAAGTTTCCGTCCTCCATCCAGACCCACCACCTTGCTATGTAAAGTAAGACTGGAAGGGGGGGACTGATGGAAAGAAAGGGACGGTGTGATGGGCTGTATTGTAAAAAGACAGACTGTGATACAAAGGGGGCTTTGATGTAAAAGAGGAGGAGGAGTTTACATTGCTGGTCAGGATGGCTCCTCCTACAAACAGCTAAAAAAAGAGAATTTGGTGTCGTGCTGCTGGCTCTGCCATGTGGGTTCTGGAACTATGATGTCACCATCAAATGGGAGGTCATCTACCATGGCTCCAGGAACCTCTATCATCCTCTGGAGGAACCCCGGTTGGGAATGGCTTGCTGTATGGAGGCTTCTGGGAATTATAGTTTTTTTGCTTGAATTCAAAAATGTTGTGATGTAACAGGACAAGGAAAATAGGCAGAGTCTTCCAATAAGGGGACACTGGATCCATCGGCCACTAAGAGGTTATTTGCTCAAGCTGGCGGGATCTCCTCTCTGTTCATGTTGTGTCTCAAGATAGGAAAATTTCCCCAATGAGGCAAAGACAAAAATATACTTCTCAGAGGTTCTAACCATTCCCTACACCATCCCAAAAAAAACATTTTGGCTTTAGATAGAGACCTCCAGCCTGATTATTGTAATAGGTGGGACCGCGCTGTGATTGGCCGTCGCCTTCTCCATTCTGTGAATAGGGATTCCCGTTAGCGGTGTACCGTTTTATTTTTGTTATAAACAAATGTCTTCGATCTTTCCGCTCGCTGTCGGTGACTCTCTGCAATGCGATATTTTGAATGTGATTTGCAAGAAAAAAAGAAATAGAACCTCTTGTGCTCAGAGAGTAAACGCCTTATCACCAGCAGAAATACGCACATCACACCTTGCCTAACCCGAGGAGCTAAAAATACCCGACAGATAAGACTCCTCTCCGATAAACGCCATCCTCCACCCTTGTGGCTGATTTCTTATGCTTACTTTAGAGATGTCAGTAACACTGGGTGTGTGGTGGGGGTGTTATGGTTGATTGGCGAAACCCCCCCCCCCCCTCCCAAAAACTGTGGTCACTTTTTACCACATGCCTTTATTTTATTCTTCTAAGAATTGTAAGAATGAACATCAGCTAAAGCCTGGAACTCCAACTCTCTCCCTTGTTACACTTTCCCCTTATTTTACACTGAGGCTTTTTTTGTTTTTATTAATTACATTTTAAGAAGAAGAATGTCCCTTACATTGGTGATCAGTGAGAAGAATGTTCCTTACATTGGTGATCAGTGAGAAGAATGTTCCTTACATTGGTGATCAGTGGGAAGAATGTTCCTTACATTGGTGATCAGTGGGGAAGAATGTTCCTTACATTGGTGATCAGTGAGAAGAATGTTCCTTACATTGGTGATCAGTGAGAAGAATGTTCCTTACATTGGTGATCAGTGAGAAGAATGTTCCTTACATTGGTGATCAGTGAGAAGAATGTTCCTTACATTGGTGATCAGTGAGAAGAATGTCCCTTACTTGGTGATCAGTGAGAAGAATGTTCCTTACATTGGTGATCAGTGAGAAGAATGTTCCTTACATTGGTGATCAGTGAGAAGAATGTTCCTTACATTGGTGATCAGTGGGAAGAATGTTCCTTACATTGGTGATCAGTGAGAAGAATGTTCCTTACATTGGTGATCAGTAAGAAGAATGTTCCTTACATTGGTGATCAGTGGGAAGAATGTTCCTTACATTGGTGATCAGTGAGAAGAATGTTCCTTACATTGGTGATCAGTGAGAAGAATGTTCCTTACATTGGTGATCAGTGAGAAGAATGTTCCTTACATTGGTGATCAGTGGGAAGAATGTTCCTTACATTGGTGATCGGTGAGAAGAATGATCCTTACATTGGTGATCAGGTGAGAAGAATGTTCCTTACATTGGGGATCAGTGAGAAGAATGTTCCTTACATTGGTGATCAGTGAGAAGAATGTCCCTTACATTGGTGATCAGTGAGAAGAATGTTCCTTACATTGGTGATCAGTGAGAAGAATGTCCCTTACATTGGTGATCAGTGAGAAGAATGTTCCTTACATTGGTGATCAGTGAGAAGAATGTTCCTTACATTGGTGATCAGTGAGAAGAATGTTCCTTACATTGGGGATCAGTGGGAAGAATGTTCCTTACATTGGTGATCAGTGAGAAGAATGTTCCTTACATTGGTGATCGGTGAGAAGAATGTTCCTTACATTGGTGATCGGTGAGAAGAATGTTCCTTACATTGGTGATCGGTGAGAAGAATGTTCCTTACATTGGTGATCGGTGAGAAGAATGTTCCTTACATTGGTGATCGGTGAGAAGAATGTTCCTTACATTGGTGATCAGTGAGAAGAATGTTCCTTACATTGGTGATCAGTGAGAAGAATGTTCCTTACATTGGTGATCAGTGAGAAGAATGTTCCTTACATTGGTGATCAGTGAGAAGAATGTTCCTTACATTGGTGATCAGTGGGAAGAATGTTCCTTACATTGGTGATCAGTGGGAAGAATGTTCCTTACATTGGTGATCAGTGAGGAGAATGTTCCTTACATTGGTGATCAGGGGGAAGAATGTTCCTTACATTGGTGATCAGTGAGAAGAATGTTCCTTACATTGGTGATCAGTGAGAAGAATGTTCCTTACATTGGTGATCAGGGGGAAGAATGTTCCTTACATTGGTGATCAGTGAGAAGAATGTTCCTTACATTGGTGATCAGTGAGAAGAATGTTCCTTACATTGGTGATCAGTGGGAGGAATGTTCCTTACATTGGTGATCAGTGGGAAGAATGTTCCTTACATTGGTGATCAGTGGGAAGAATGTTCCTTACATTGGTGATCAGTGAGAAGAATGTTCCTTACATTGGTGATCAGTGGGAAGAAAATACCTTTTAACTCGAGCCACACCAGACAGGCAAAGGGAGATCCAAGGGTCCCTATGGAACTCGGTCAAGTAATTGCCAGACCATTGTTCCTAATTTTTACTGACAGTCTACTGACTGGAATGGTACCAGGTGATTGGAGAAAAGCCAATGTAGCACCAATATTTAAAAAAAGTCAAGATACATCCCTGGGAATTACAGACCAGTCAGCCTAACATCAATAGTATGTAAACTCTTGGAGGGGATGATAAGGGACTATATACAAGATTTTAGTCATGAAAATGGTATCATTAGCAGTAATCAGCATGGATTCATGAAGAATCGTTCTTGCCGTAGATGTGGTGTATCTAGATAAAGGAAGGCCCATAGACGTGGTGTATCTGGATAAAGGAAGGCCCGTAGATGTGGTGTATCTAGATAAAGGAAGGCCCGTAGACGTGGTGTATCTAGATAAAGGAAGGTCCGTAGACGTGGTGTATCTGGATAAAGGAAGGCCCGTAGATGTGGTGTATCTAGATAAAGGAAGGCCCGTAGACGTGGTGTATCTAGATAAAGGAAGGCCCGTAGATGTGATGTATCTAGATAAAGGAAGGCCCGTAGACGTGGTGTATCTGGATAAAGGAAGGCCCGTAGACGTGGTGTATCTGGATAAAGGAAGGCCCGTAGACGTGATGTATCTGGATAAAGAAAGGTCCATAGACGTGGTGTATCTGGATAAAGGAAGGCCCGTAGACGTGGTGTATCTAGATAAAGGAAGGCCCGTAGATGTGGTGTATCTAGATAAAGGAAGGCCCGTAGACGTGGTGTATCTAGATAAAGGAAGGCCCGTAGACGTGGTGTATCTAGATAAAGGAAGGCCCGTAGACGTGGTGTATCTAGATAAAGGAAGGCCCGTAGACGTGGTGTATCTAGATAAAGGAAGGCCCATAGACGTGGTGTATCTGGATAAAGGAAGGCCCGTAGACGTGGTGTATCTAGATAAAGGAAGGCCCATAGACGTGGTGTATCTAGATAAAGGAAGGCCCGTAGACGTGGTGTATCTGGATAAAGGAAGGCCCGTAGACGTGGTGTATCTAGATAAAGGAAGGCCCGTAGACGTGGTGTATCTGGATAAAGGAAGGCCCGTAGACGTGGTGTATCTAGATAAAGGAAGGCCCGTAGACGTGGTGTATCTAGATAAAGGAAGGCCCGTAGACGTGGTGTATCTGGATTTTGCAAAGGGACTTGACACTGTTCCACATAAACATTTACTGTATAAAGTAAGGTTGGTTGGCATGGACCATAGGGGTGAGTACATGGATTGAAAACTGTTTACAAGGGCGAGTTCAGAGTGTGGTGATAAATGGGGAGTACTCGGAATGGTCGGGGGTGGGTAGTGGGGTCCCCCAGGGTTCTGTGCTGGGACCAATCCTATTTGATTTGTACATAAAGGATCTGGAGGAGGGGGATGGGGGAAAGAGTTCAATCTCTGTATTTGCGGATGATAATAAGCTAAGCAGGGCAATAACTTCTCCGCAGGATGTGGAAACCTTCCAAGAAGATCTGAACAAATGAATGGGGGGAGGGGCAACTACATGGCAAATGAGGTTCAATGTAGAAAATGTAAAATAATGCATTTGGGTGGGAAAAATCTGAATGCAATCTATAGACTGGGGGAGGGGAACCTCTGGGGGGATGTAGGATGGAGAAGGACCTGGGGGGAGGGGAACCTCTGGGGGGATCTAGGATGGAGAAGGACCTGGGGGTCCTAGTAGATGATGGGCTCAGCAATGCCAAGCTGCTGCTAACAAAGCAAACAGAATATTGGCATTAAAAAGGGATCAACTCCAGAGATAAAAGGATAATTCTCCCCTCTACAAGACTCTGGTCCGGCTGCACCTGGAGTATACTGTCCAGTTCTGGGCTCCAGTCCTCAGGAAGGATGTACTGGAAATGGGGCGACTACAAAGAAGGGCAACAAAGCTAATAAAGGGTCTGGAGGATATTAGATATGAGGAAAGGTTGTGAGCTCTGAACTTATTCTCTCTGGAGAAGAGACGCCTGAGAGGGGATATGATTTCATTATATAAATACCGGACTGGTGATCCCACAATATACAAATACCGGACTGGTGACCCCACGATATATAAATCCCGGACTGGTGACCCCACAATATATAAATCCCGGACTGGTGACCCCACAATATATAAATCCCGGACTGGTGACCCCACAATATATAAATCCCGGACTGGTGACCCCACAATATATAAATCCCGGACTGGTGACCCCACAATATATAAATCCCGGACTGGTGACCCCACAATATATAAATCCCGGACTGGTGACCCCACAATATATAAATCCCGGACTGGTGACCCCACAATAGATAAATACCAGACTGGAGACCCCACAATAGACAAATACCGGACTGGAGACCCCACAATAGACAAATACCGGACTGGAGACCCCACAATAGAGAAATACCGGACTGGAGACCCCACAATAGACAAATACCGGACTGGAGACCCCACAATAGACAAATACCGGACTGGTGACCCCACACTATATAAATACCGGACTGGTGACCCCACAATATATAAATACCGGACTGGTGACCCCACAATATACAAATACCGGACTGGTGACCCCACAATATACAAATACCGGACTGGTGACCCCACAATATATAAATACCGGACTGGTGACCCCACAATATACAAATACCGGACTGGAGACCCCACAATATACAAATACCGGACTGGAGACCCCACAATATACAAATACCGGACTGGAGACCCCACAATATACAAATACCGGACTGGTGACCCCACAATAGACAAATACCGGACTGGTGACCCCACACTATATAAATACCGGACTGGTGACCCCACAATATATAAATACCGGACTGGTGACCCCACAATATACAAATACCGGACTGGTGACCCCACAATATACAAATACCGGACTGGAGACCCCACAATATACAAATACCGGACTGGAGACCCCACAATATACAAATACCGGACTGGTGACCCCACAATATACAAATATCGGACTGGTGACCCCACAATATATAAATATCGGACTGGTGACCCCCCAATATATAAATACTGGACTGGTGACCCCACAATAGGGAGAAAACTTTTTTTGTGGAAGGGAGTTTAATAAGACTCGTGGCCACTCATTAAAATTAGAAGAAAAGAGGTTTAACCTTAAACTACATAGAGGGTTCTTTACTGTAAGAGTGGTTAGAATGCGGAATTCCCTTCCACAGGCCGTGGTCTCAGCACGGAGCATCGATTTTAAAAAACTATATTAGATAAGCACCTGAACGACCACAACATACAGGGATATACAATGGAATGCTGACAAAATCACACACATAGGCTGGACTTGTCTTTTTTCATCCTTGCCTACTATGTCACATTGGTGGTCAGGGGGAAGAATGCTCTTTACAATGGTGGTCGGTGGGAAGTGATGCTGTTCCTTGTAATATGTAGGAACCATCAAATGGGAGGTCAGTAGGCCATGGGTCAGGGAACCCGTGGCGCCCCCTGGAGGATCTCTGGTGTATGTTGATATGGAAGTCTCTCCAGCTCTAAAACCGTCCTCATTTCTGCCAGTCTTTATCCAGTTGATGGAGAAGCCTGAGCCCCTCCCCCACGTTCTTACAATTCGTTTTCTAATTGGGACTTTTTATTGGTCAGTTTTTCTCGATGAGAATTGGACTCGGGATTTGAGTGCTCTGCGTTTGGCCATCCTGCAGGTAAAGCTGAATCCGGACCAGAAATGATTCCTCAATACAAAGTCTTCTCTGCCGGAGATTTCTCTATTCGGCTGGCTTTGTGATTCCCCCACCAGACGGCTTGGCAAGATCTACGGCTTCACTTTTCTGTGTTCCCGTGAAATCCATATCTCTCCGTCAAGATAATTAACGTTCACAATTACAGAAACGTCATAACTCCTCCGTCTGACTCGGCCAATAGGAAATGGGATTGATCCTCGATCGGTATTATACGGCTTCTAATGCCTCCCACCTATTACATTCATGCCCTGGAAAGAGGCGGAGTTTATTTTTAATGCCTTTGCTGTGGTTGGAAATTTTGTTCAGATGTCTTTTTAACCAGCAACAGCCAAGGAACCCCCCCGAAGTCCCCCAACCCCTACCCCCGCCCCTTCCCCGCCCCCCACCGGGCTGACGGGATATTTGAGCATTTCTGTGGCTTTTCAGTAGTGATTTTTGGGCACAGCAAAAGATGAAATGGTGTATTTACAGATTTGCTGGAGTAGCCGGAAAAAGAAGTAAATTAGACTCCTCAAGATTTTGGAGGGTGTCTGTGAGAAATTGTGCCCATTTGTGAGGTCCGGTTCTGATGCTGGAGGAAAAAAACCTGCCTGAAATGTTGGGCTCCAAAAAAAAAAAAAATCCCTTGTTCACAATCTGTGTTCCAGTTCATCCCGAAGCTGATCAGTAGGGATGAAAAGAAGAGTCTTCGCCAAACTATTACCAGACGATTGGAAGAGCACAATGGTCTACTGCGGGGATGAGAATTTAGCGGACCTCCAGCTGTTGCAAAACTACAACTCCCATCATGTCTCTGCCTCTCAGTGTCAGGCTTGTGGCTGTCAGAGTCTCGCTATGCCTCATGGGACTTGTAGTTGTGCAACAGCTGGAGGTCTGCTAATTGCCTTTCTATGATGTAACATTAACAGGACCCTTCAGGTACTAATGTTGGGTTAGAAGGTCCGGAACACAGATTGTGGGCCAATCCATCCCAAAGCTGTTCAGTGCGGTGCTCAAGTTCCTCCACCCATCCCACCGATATGAGTTATCTGGACATGTCCTTGCAAAACCTTGTCATTAATATGGAGTTGTCCCCTCACTCCCATCTTGGCCACTAGTATGGAATTGCGCCCCCCCCCCCCCCCAATCATGGCCATTAATATGGAGTTGTGACCCCCCCAAGCATTCCGAGTACTCCCGATTTATCACCACCCTCTGAACTCGCCCTTGTAGCCAATTTTCACTCCATGTCCTCACCCCTATGGTCCATGCCAACGGACCTTATTTTGTACAGTAAATGTTTATGGGGAACTGTGTCAAATGCTTTTGTAAAATCCAGATACACCACATCTATGGGCCTTCCTTTATCCAGATACACCACATCTACGGGCCTTCCTTTATCCAGATACACCACATCTACGGGCCTTCCTTTATCTAGATACACCACGTCTACGGGCCTTCCTTTATCTAGATACACCACATCTACAGTCCTTCCTTTATCTAGATACACCACGTCTACGGGCCTTCCTTTATCTAGATACACCACGTCTATGGGCCTTCCTTTATACAGATACACCACGTCTACGGGCCTTCCTTTATCTAGATACACCACGTCTATGGGCCTTCCTTTATCTAGATACACCACATCTACAGTCCTTCCTTTATCTAGATACACCACGTCTACGGGCCTTCCTTTATCTAGATACACCACGTCTATGGGCCTTCCTTTATCTAGATACACCACATCTACAGTCCTTCCTTTATCCAGATACACCACATCTACGGGCCTTCCTTTATCTAGATACACCACATCTACGGGCCTTCCTTTATCTAGATACACCACATCTACGGGCCTTCCTTTATACAGATACACCACGTCTACGGGCCTTCCTTTATCTAGATACACCACGTCTATGGGCCTTCCTTTATCTAGATACACCACATCTACAGTCCTTCCTTTATCCAGATACACCACATCTACGGGCCTTCCTTTATCTAGATACACCACATCTACGGGCCTTCCTTTATCTAGATACACCACATCTACGGGCCTTCCTTTATACAGATACACCACGTCTACGGGCCTTCCTTTATCTAGATACACCACATCTACAGTCCTTCCTTTATCTAGATACACCACATCTACGGACCTTCCTTTATCTAGATACACCACATCTACGGGCCTTCCTTTATCTAGATACACCACATCTACAGTCCTTCCTTTATCTAGATACACCACGTCTACGGGCCTTCCTTTATCTAGATACACCACGTCTACGGGCCTTCCTTTATCTAGATACACCACATCTACAGTCCTTCCTTTATCTAGATACACCACATCTACGGACCTTCCTTTATCTAGATACACCACATCTACGGGCCTTCCTTTATCTAGATACACCACGTCTACGGGCCTTCCTTTATCTAGATACACCACGTCTACGGGCCTTCCTTTATCTAGATACACCACATCTACAGTCCTTCCTTTATCTAGATACACCACATCTACGGGCCTTCCTTTATCTAGATACACCCCATCTACGGGCCTTCCTTTATCTAGATACACCACATCTACAGTCCTTCCTTTATCTAGATACACCACATCTACGGGCCTTCCTTTATCTAGATACACCACATCTACAGTCCTTCCTTTATCTAGATACACCACGTCTACGGGCCTTCCTTTATCTAGATACACCACGTCTACGGCCCTTCCTTTATCTAGATACACCACATCTACGGGCCTTCCTTTATCCAGATACACATCTACGGGCCTTCCTTTATCTAGATACACCACATCTACAGTCCTTCCTTTATCTAGATACACCACATCTACGGGCCTTCCTTTATCCAGATACACATCTACGGGCCTTCCTTTATCTAGATACACCACGTCTATGGGCCTTCCTTTATCTAGATACACCACGTCTACGGCCCTTCCTTTATCTAGATACACCACATCTACGGGCCTTCCTTTATCCAGATACACATCTACGGGCCTTCCTTTATCTAGATACACCACATCTACAGTCCTTCCTTTATCTAGATACACCACATCTACGGGCCTTCCTTTATCCAGATACACATCTACGGGCCTTCCTTTATCTAGATACACCACGTCTACGGGCCTTCCTTTATCTAGATACACCACGTCTACGGGCCTTCCTTTATCTAGATACACCACGTCTACGGGCCTTCCTTTATCTAGATACACCACGTCTATGGGCCTTCCTTTATCCAGATACACCACGTCTACGGGCCTTCCTTTATCTAGATACACCACGTCTACGGGCCTTCCTTTATCTACATACACCACGTCTACGGGCCTTCCTTTATCCAGATACACCACATCTATGGGCCTTCCTTTATCCAGATACACCACGTCTACGGGCCTTCCTTTATCTAGATACACCACGTCTACGGGCCTTCCTTTATCTACATACACCACGTCTACGGGCCTTCCTTTATCCAGATACACCACATCTATGGGCCTTCCTTTATCTAGATACACCACATCTACGGGCCTTCCTTTATCCAGATACACCACGTCTACGGGCCTTCCTTTATCTACATACACCACGTCTACGGGCCTTCCTTTATCCAGATACACCACATCTATGGGCCTTCCTTTATCTAGATACACCACGTCTACGGGCCTTCCTTTATCCAGATGACATCTCCCCTCCTCATAGAAGGTTAGTAGATTGGTTTGGCAAGAACGATTCTTCATGGATCCATGCTGATTACTGCTAATGATACCGTTCCCATTACTAAAATCTTGTATACAGTCCCTTATCATCCCCTCCAAGAGTTTACATACTATTGATGTTAGGCTGACTGGTCTGTAATTCCCAGGGGTGGATTTTGGGCCCTTTTTAAATATTGGTGCTACATTGGCTTTTCTCCAATCAGCTGGTACCATTCCAGCCAGTAGACAGTCAGTAAAAATCAGGAACAATGGTCTGGCAATTACTTGCATTGGTCCATAGTTAATGAAGTCATAACTGACCTCGGTTGTATCACCTTTTTGTGTGGTATATGATGTACAGTGAAATGTTTGTTTGTATACTTCTCACAATACAAGTTTAAGATGCATGATTGTGTTGTGGCTTCCAGCCCACTACCATGCAGCAGGAGTGCTAACAATTGACCAGCTACTGAAAGTGGAAGCATGGCGACCTCCATGACGTAGAACGTTTATCTTGATATTATTGATGTGACTAAATCTACACACAGACTTCCTCTAACGTGTGCTTTCTCCCCTCTTCTTTTCAGACGTGCCCCCGGCTGAGCAGGAAAAGTTGTTTGTCCAGAAGCTGCGCCAGTGTTGCGTCCTTTTCGACTTTGTCTCCGACCCCCTGAGTGATCTAAAATGGAAGGAGGTAAAGAGGGCGGCCCTGAGCGAGATGGTAGAATACATCACACACAACCGCAATGTCATCACGGAGCCCATCTACCCGGAGGTGGTGCATGTGGTAAGTCCGGGCGTTGGCCTGATGTGGTCCGGCTCTCCCTATTTCCAGTATTGATGTGATTTCCAGCCTTTCCCTGACCTCATTACATCAGTTATTCAGTCAGACCGGTAGAGGAAGATCCACTTTTCCCGGGTTATTAGCAATTTTAGGAAGCAACAGAGATGCCATATAGGGGGTCAAATAAATAAAAAAGCACCAGCCTGTGAAGAAAGTTTTTTATTACCGGTACCTGTCCTTCAGCCTTTTCCCCAAAAACTTCTCTCTGGAGCAGAACTCCTGCCACCAATCAGATTCTGGGCTTCCTGATATGTGGGAGAGTATGATGCCCCCTACTGGTCACACCTTATGTCTCCATTGTGTGAAGAAGGCCGTATTCTTATTTCTATTATATGATCTCCATAAAGAGGACCTGTCATCTCTTATTTCTATTACATGATCTCCATAAAGAGGACCCGTCATCTCTTATTTCTATTACATGAGATCCATAAAGAGGACCCGTCATCTCTTATTTCTATTACATGATCTCCATAAAGAGGACCCGTCATCTCTTATTTCTATTACATGAGATCCATAAAGAGGACCCGTCATCTCTTATTTCTATTACATGATCTCCATAAAGAGGACCTGTCATCTCTTATTTCTATTACATGATCTCCATAAAGAGGACCTGTCATCTCTTATTTCTATTACATGATCTCCATAAAGAGGACCTGTCATCTCTTATTTCTATTACATGAGACCTCCATAAAGAGGACCCGTCATCTCTTATTTCTATTACATGATCTCCATAAAGAGGACCTGTCATCTCTTATTTCTATTACATGATCTCCATAAAGAGGACCTGTCATCTCTTATTTCTATTACATGAGATCTCCATAAAGAGGACCCGTCATCTCTTATTTCTATTACATGAGATCTCCATAAAGAGGACCCGTCATCTCTTATTTCTATTACATGAGATCTCCATAAAGAGGACCCGTCATCTCTTATTTCTATTACATGAGATCTCCATAAAGAGGACCCGTCATCTCTTATTTCTATTACATGAGATCTCCATAAAAAGGACCTGTCATCTCTTATTTCTATTACATGAGATCTCCATAAAGAGGACCTGTCATCTCTTATTTCTATTACATGAGATCCATAAAGAGGACCTGTCATCTCTTATTTCTATTACATGATCTCCATAAAGAGGACCCGTCATCTCTTATTTCTATTACATGATCTCCATAAAGAGGACCTGTCATCTCTTATTTCTATTACATGAGATCTCCATAAAGAGGACCTGTCATCTCTTATTTCTATTACATGAGATCTCCATAAAGAGGACCTGTCATCTCTTATTTCTATTACATGAGATCCCCATAAAGAGGACCCGTCATCTCTTATTTCTATTACATGATCCCCATAAAGAGGACCTGTCATCTCTTATTTCTATTACATGATCTCCATAAAGAGGACCTGTCATCTCTTATTTCTATTACATGATCTCCATAAAGAGGACCCGTCATCTCTTATTTCTATTACATGATCTCCATAAAGAGGACCCGTCATCTCTTATTTCTATTACATGAGATCTCCATAAAGAGGACCTGTCATCTCTTATTTCTATTACATGATCTCCATAAAGAGGACCCGTCATCTCTTATTTCTATTACATGAGATCTCCATAAAGAGGACCTGTCATCTCTTATTTCTGTTGCATGAGATCCATAAAGAGGACCTGTCATCTCTTATTTCTATTATATGATCTCCATAAAGAGGACCTGTCATCTCTTATTTCTATTACATGAGATCCCCATAAAGAGGACCCGTCATCTCTTATTTCTATTACATGATCTCCATAAAGAGGACCTGTCATCTCTTATTTCTATTACATGATCTCCATAAAGAGGACCCATCATCTCTTATTTCTATTACATGAGATCCCCATAAAGAGGACCCGTCATCTCTTATTTCTGTTGCATGAGATCCATAAAGAGGACCTGTCATCTCTTATTTCTATTACATGATCCCCATAAAGAGGACCCGTCATCTCTTATTTCTATTACATGATCCCCATAAAGAGGACCTGTCATCTCTTATTTCTATTACATGATCTCCATAAAGAGGACCCGTCATCTCTTATTTCTATTACATGAGATCCCCATAAAGAGGACCTGTCATCTCTTATTTCTGTTGCATGAGATCCATAAAGAGGACCTGTCATCTCTTATTTCTATTACATGATCCCCATAAAGAGGACCCGTCATCTCTTATTTCTATTACATGATCCCCATAAAGAGGACCTGTCATCTCTTATTTCTATTACATGATCTCCATAAAGAGGACCCGTCATCTCTTATTTCTATTACATGAGATCCCCATAAAGAGGACCTGTCATCTCTTATTTCTGTTGCATGAGATCCATAAAGAGGACCTGTCATCTCTTATTTCTATTATATGATCTCCATAAAGAGGACCTGTCATCTCTTATTTCTATTACATGAGATCCCCATAAAGAGGACCCGTCATCTCTTATTTCTATTACATGATCCCCATAAAGAGGACCTGTCATCTCTTATTTCTATTATATGATCTCCATAAAGAGGACCTGTCATCTCTTATTTCTATTACATGAGATCCCCATAAAGAGGACCCGTCATCTCTTATTTCTATTACATGATCTCCATAAAGAGGACCTGTCATCTCTTATTTCTATTACATGATCCCCATAAAGAGGACCTGTCATCTCTTATTTCTATTACATGATCTCCATAAAGAGGACCCGTCATCTCTTATCTCTATTACATGAGATCTCCATAAAGAGGACCTGTCATCTCTTATTTCTATTACATGAGATCCCCATAAAGAGGACCTGTCATCTCTTATTTCTATTACATGATCTCCATAAAGAGGACCTGTCATCTCTTATTTCTATTACATGATCTCCATAAAGAGGACCCGTCATCTCTTATTTCTATTACATGAGATCCCCATAAAGAGGACCTGTCATCTCTTATTTCTATTACATGAGATCCCCATAAAGAGGACCTGTCATCTCTTATTTCTATTACATGATCTCCATAAAGAGGACCCGTCATCTCTTATTTCTATTACATGAGATCCCCATAAAGAGGACCTGTCATCTCTTATTTCTATTACATGAGATCCCCATAAAGAGGACCTGTCATCTCTTATTTCTATTACATGAGATCTCCATAAAGAGGACCTGTCATCTCTTATTTCTATTACATGAGATCCCCATAAAGAGGACCTGTCATCTCTTATTTCTATTACATGATCTCCATAAAGAGGACCTGTCATCTCTTATTTCTATTACATGATCTCAATAAAGAGGACCTGTCATCTCTTATTTCTATTACATGATCTCCATAAAGAGGACCCGTCATCTCTTATTTCTATTACATGAGATCTCCATAAAGAGGACCTGTCATCTCTTATTTCTATTACATGATCTCCATAAAGAGGACCTGTCATCTCTTATTTCTATTACATGATCTCCATAAAGAGGACCTGTCATCTCTTATTTCTATTACATGATCTCCATAAAGAGGACCTGTCATCTCTTATTTCTATTACATGAGATCCATAAAGAGGACCTGTCATCTCTTATTTCTATTACATGATCTCCATAAAGAGGACCCGTCATCTCTTATTTCTATTACATGAGATCCATAAAGAGGACCTGTCATCTCTTATTTCTATTACATGATCCCCATAAAGAGGACCCGTCATCTCTTATTTCTATTACATGAGATCCCCATAAAGAGGACCTGTCATCTCTTATTTCTATTACATGATCTCCATAAAGAGGACCTGTCATCTCTTATTTCTATTACATGATCTCCATAAAGAGGACCTGTCATCTCTTATTTCTATTACATGATCCCCATAAAGAGGACCCGTCATCTCTTATTTCTATTACATGAGATCCCCATAAAGAGGACCTGTCATCTCTTATTTCTATTACATGATCTCCATAAAGAGGACCTGTCATCTCTTATTTCTATTACATGATCTCCATAAAGAGGACCCGTCATCTCTTATTTCTATTACATGATCTCCATAAAGAGGACCCGTCATCTCTTATTTCTATTACATGGGATCTCCATAAAGAGGACCTGTCATCTCTTATTTCTATTACATGAGATCTCCATAAAGAGGACCCGTCATCTCTTATTTCTATTACATGATCTCCATAAAGAGGACCTGTCATCTCTTATTTCTATTACATGATCTCCATAAAGAGGACCTGTCATCTCTTATTTCTATTACATGATCTCCATAAAGAGGACCTGTCATCTCTTATTTCTATTACATGATCTCCATAAAGAGGACCCGTCATCTCTTATTTCTATTACATGATCTCCATAAAGAGGACCCGTCATCTCTTATTTCTATTACATGATCTCCATAAAGAGGACCTGTCATCTCTTATTTCTATTACATGATCTCCATAAAGAGGACCCGTCATCTCTTATTTCTATTACATGAGATCTCCATAAAGAGGACCTGTCCTCTCTTATTTCTATTACATGATCTCCATAAAGAGGACCTGTCATCTCTTATTTCTATTACATGAGATCTCCATAAAGAGGACCTGTCATCTCTTATTTCTATTACATGATCTCCATAAAGAGGACCCGTCATCTCTTATTTCTATTACATGAGATCTCCATAAAGAGGACCTGTCCTCTCTTATTTCTATTACATGATCTCCATAAAGAGGACCTGTCATCTCTTATTTCTATTACATGAGATCCCCATAAAGAGGACCTGTCATCTCTTATTTCTATTACATGATCTCCATAAAGAGGACCCGTCATCTCTTATTTCTATTACATGATCTCCATAAAGAGGACCCGTCATCTCTTATTTCTATTACATGATCTCCATAAAGAGGACCCGTCATCTCTTATTTCTATTACATGAGATCTCCATAAAGAGGACCTGTCATCTCTTATTTCTATTACATGATCTCCATAAAGAGGACCCGTCATCTCTTATTTCTATTACATGATCTCCATAAAGAGGACCCGTCATCTCTTATTTCTATTACATGATCCCCATAAAGAGGACCTGTCATCTCTTATTTCTATTACATGAGATCTCCATAAAGAAGACCTGTCATCTCTTATTTCTATTACATGAGATCCCCATAAAGAGGACCCGTCATCTCTTATTTCTATTACATGATCTCCATAAAGAGGACCTGTCATCTCTTATTTCTATTATATGATCTCCATAAAGAGGACCTGTCATCTCTTATTTCTATTACATGAGATCTCCATAAAGAGGACCTGTCATCTCTTATTTCTATTATATGATCTCCATAAAGAGGACCTGTCATCTCTTATTTCTATTACATGATCTCCATAAAGAGGACCTGTCATCTCTTATTTCTATTACATGATCTCCATAAAGAGGACCTGTCATCTCTTATTTCTATTACATGATCTCCATAAAGAGGACCTGTCATCTCTTATTTCTATTACATGAGATCCATAAAGAGGACCTGTCATCTCTTATTTCTATTACATGATCTCCATAAAGAGGACCTGTCATCTCTTATTTCTATTACCGTATATACTCGAGTATAGGCCGACCCGAATATAAGCCGAGGCCCCCAATTTACCCCCAAAAAAACTGGCAAACTTATTGACTCGTGTATAAGCCGAGGGTAAGACATGCCTGTCCATCCCTGTGTGTGTGTCCGTCCATCCCTGTGTGTCCGTCCATCCCTGTGTGTCCGTCCATCCCTGTGTGTCCGTCCATCCATCCCTGTGTGTGTGTGTCTCCATCCATCCATCCATCCCTGTGTGTGTGTGTGTGTGTGTGTGTGTGTGTGTGTGTGTGTGTGTGTGTCCAGCCTACCTGTGTCCTGAGCCTTTGTCCCGAGCCTCCGTCCCGTGCCGAGCCTCCTTGCCTCCGTGCCTCGCCGCCGTGCCTCGCCGCCATGCCTTGCCTCCGGTCCCGTCCCGTCCCGTCCTGTGCCTTGCCTCCGTCCCGTGCCCTCTTCGTTCGTCGGCGGCCATTGTAAAATTCAAAAGCTGCGCCGCCGCCTTCGCCTGTGATAGGCGGAACACTGAATTTCCCAGCAGCCTGTGTTCCGCCTATCACAGACGTCGTATCATCCTCGTCCGTAGTACGAGGATGATACGAAGTCCGTGATAGGCGGAACACAGGCTGCTGGGAAATTCAGTGTTCCGCCTATCACAGGCGAAGGGGGAGCCGGAGGCGCGGCTTTTGAATCAGAATGGCCGCTGTCTGTCTGCTCGACACGCTGATCGAGCGGGCAGACAGCGATGACTCGAGTATAAGCCGAGGGGGGCACTTTCAGCCTCAAAAAAGAGGCTGAAAATCTCGGCTTATACTCGAGTATATACGGTACATGATCCCCATAAAGAGGACCCGTCATCTCTTATTTCTATTACATGGGATCTCCATAAAGAGGACCTGTCATCTCTTATTTCTATTACATGATCTCCATAAAGAGGACCCGTCATCTCTTATTTCTATTACATGAGATCTCCATAAAGAGGACCCGTCATCTCTTATTTCTATTACATGATCTCCATAAAGAGGACCTGTCATCTCTTATTTCTATTACATGATCTCCATAAAGAGGACCTGTCATCTCTTATTTCTATTACATGATCTCCATAAAGAGGACCTGTCATCTCTTATTTCTATTACATGATCTCCATAAAGAGGACCCGTCATCTCTTATTTCTATTACATGATCTCCATAAAGAGGACCCGTCATCTCTTATTTCTATTACATGATCCCCATAAAGAGGACCTGTCATCTCTTATTTCTTTTACATGATCTCCATAAAGAGGACCCGTCATCTCTTATTTCTTTTACATGATCTCCATAAAGAGGACCTGTCATCTCTTATTTCTATTACATGATCTCCATAAAGAGGACCCGTCATCTCTTATTTCTATTACATGATCTCCATAAAGAGGACCCGTCATCTCTTATTTCTATTACATGATCCCCATAAAGAGGACCTGTCATCTCTTATTTCTTTTACATGATCTCCATAAAGAGGACCTGTCATCTCTTATTTCTTTTACATGATCTCCATAAAGAGGACCTGTCATCTCTTATTTCTATTACATGAGATCTCCATAAAGAAGACCTGTCATCTCTTATTTCTATTACATGAGATCCCCATAAAGAGGACCCGTCATCTCTTATTTCTATTACATGATCTCCATAAAGAGGACCTGTCATCTCTTATTTCTATTACATGATCTCCATAAAGAGGACCCGTCATCTCTTATTTCTATTACATGATCTCCATAAAGAGGACCTGTCATCTCTTATTTCTATTACATGATCTCCATAAAGAGGACCCGTCATCTCTTATTTCTATTACATGAGATCTCCATAAAGAGGACCTGTCCTCTCTTATTTCTATTACATGATCTCCATAAAGAGGACCTGTCATCTCTTATTTCTATTACATGATCTCCATAAAGAGGACCCGTCATCTCTTATTTCTATTACATGATCTCCATAAAGAGGACCCATCATCTCTTATTTCTATTACATGATCTCCATAAAGAGGACCTGTCATCTCTTATTTCTATTACATGATCTCCATAAAGAGGACCTGTCGTCTCTTATTTCTATTACATGATCTCCATAAAGAGGACCCGTCATCTCTTATTTCTATTACATGATCTCCATAAAGAGGACCTGTCATCTCTTATTTCTATTACATGATCTCCATAAAGAGGACCTGTCGTCTCTTATTTCTATTACATGAGATCTCCATAAAGAGGACCTGTCATCTCTTATTTCTTTTACATGATCTCCATAAAGAGGACCCGTCATCTCTTATTTCTATTACATGAGATCCATAAAGAGGACCCGTCATCTCTTATTTCTATTACATGATCCCCATAAAGAGGACCTGTCATCTCTTATTTCTTTTACATGATCTCCATAAAGAGGACCTGTCATCTCTTATTTCTATTACATGATCTCCATAAAGAGGACCCGTCATCTCTTATTTCTATTACATGATCCCCATAAAGAGGACCTGTCATCTCTTATTTCTTTTACATGATCTCCATAAAGAGGACCTGTCATCTCTTATTTCTTTTACATGATCTCCATAAAGAGGACCCGTCATCTCTTATTTCTATTACATGAGATCTCCATAAAGAAGACCTGTCATCTCTTATTTCTATTACATGAGATCCCCATAAAGAGGACCCGTCATCTCTTATTTCTATTACATGATCTCCATAAAGAGGACCTGTCATCTCTTATTTCTATTACATGAGATCCCCATAAAGAGGACCCGTCATCTCTTATTTCTATTACATGATCTCCATAAAGAGGACCCGTCATCTCTTATTTCTATTACAAGAGATCCCCATAAAGAGGACCCGTCATCTCTTATTTCTATTACATGAGATCTCCATAAAGAGGACCTGTCATCTCTTATTTCTATTACATGATCTCCATAAAGAGGACCTGTCATCTCTTATTTCTATTACATGATCCCCATAAAGAGGACCTGTCATCTCTTATTTCTATTACATGATCTCCATAAAGAGGACCCGTCATCTCTTATTTCTATTACAAGAGATCCCCATAAAGAGGACCCGTCATCTCTTATTTCTATTACATGAGATCTCCATAAAGAGGACCTGTCATCTCTTATTTCTATTACATGATCTCCATAAAGAGGACCTGTCATCTCTTATTTCTATTACATGATCCCCATAAAGAGGACCCGTCATCTCTTATTTCTATTACATGATCTCCATAAAGAGGACCCGTCATCTCTTATTTCTATTACAAGAGATCCCCATAAAGAGGACCCGTCATCTCTTATTTCTATTACATGAGATCTCCATAAAGAGGACCTGTCATCTCTTATTTCTATTACATGATCTCCATAAAGAGGACCCGTCATCTCTTATTTCTATTACATGAGATCTCCATAAAGAGGACCCGTCATCTCTTATTTCTATTACATGATCTCCATAAAGAGGACCCGTCATCTCTTATTTCTATTACATGGGATCTCCATAAAGAGGACCCGTCATCTCTTATTTCTATTACATGATCTCCATAAAGAGGACCTGTCATCTCTTATTTCTATTATATGATCTCCATAAAGAGGACCTGTCATCTCTTATTTCTATTACATGAGATCTCCATAAAGAGGACCTGTCATCTCTTATTTCTATTATATGATCTCCATAAAGAGGACCTGTCATCTCTTATTTCTATTACATGATCTCCATAAAGAGGACCTGTCATCTCTTATTTCTATTACATGATCTCCATAAAGAGGACCTGTCATCTCTTATTTCTATTACATGATCTCCATAAAGAGGACCTGTCATCTCTTATTTCTATTACATGATCTCCATAAAGAGGACCCGTCATCTCTTATTTCTATTACATGATCTCCATAAAGAGGACCCGTCATCTCTTATTTCTATTACATGATCCCCATAAAGAGGACCTGTCATCTCTTATTTCTATTACATGATCTCCATAAAGAGGACCCGTCATCTCTTATTTCTATTACATGATCCCCATAAAGAGGACCCGTCATCTCTTATTTCTATTACATGAGATCTCCATAAAGAGGACCTGTCATCTCTTATTTCTATTACATGATCTCCATAAAGAGGACCCGTCATCTCTTATTTCTATTACATGATCTCCATAAAGAGGACCCGTCATCTCTTATTTCTATTACATGAGATCCCCATAAAGAGGACCCGTCATCTCTTATTTCTATTACATGATCTCCATAAAGAGGACCCGTCATCTCTTATTTCTATTACATGATCTCCATAAAGAGGACCCGTCATCTCTTATTTCTATTACATGAGATCTCCATAAAGAGGACCCGTCATCTCTTATTTCTATTACATGAGATCTCCATAAAGAGGACCTGTCATCTCTTATTTCTATTACATGATCTCCATAAAGAGGACCCGTCATCTCTTATTTCTATTACATGAGATCTCCATAAAGAGGACCTGTCCTCTCTTATTTCTATTACATGATCTCCATAAAGAGGACCTGTCATCTCTTATTTCTATTACATGAGATCCCCATAAAGAGGACCTGTCATCTCTTATTTCTATTACATGATCTCCATAAAGAGGACCCGTCATCTCTTATTTCTATTACATGATCTCCATAAAGAGGACCCGTCATCTCTTATTTCTATTACATGAGATCTCCATAAAGAGGACCTGTCATCTCTTATTTCTATTACATGATCTCCATAAAGAGGACCCGTCATCTCTTATTTCTATTACATGATCTCCATAAAGAGGACCCGTCATCTCTTATTTCTATTACATGATCCCCATAAAGAGGACCTGTCATCTCTTATTTCTATTACATGAGATCTCCATAAAGAAGACCTGTCATCTCTTATTTCTATTACATGAGATCCCCATAAAGAGGACCCGTCATCTCTTATTTCTATTACATGATCTCCATAAAGAGGACCTGTCATCTCTTATTTCTATTACATGAGATCTCCATAAAGAGGACCCGTCATCTCTTATTTCTATTATATGATCTCCATAAAGAGGACCTGTCATCTCTTATTTCTATTACATGAGATCTCCATAAAGAGGACCTGTCATCTCTTATTTCTATTATATGATCTCCATAAAGAGGACCTGTCATCTCTTATTTCTATTACATGAGATCTCCATAAAGAGGACCCGTCATCTCTTATTTCTATTACATGATCCCCATAAAGAGGACCTGTCATCTGTTATTTCTATACATGATCTCCATAAAGAGGACCTGTCATCTCTTATTTCTATACATGATCTCCATAAAGAGGACCTGTCATCTCTTATTTCTATTACATGATCTCCATAAAGAGGACCTGTCATCTCTTATTTCTATTACATGAGATCTCCATAAAGAGGACCCGTCATCTCTTATTTCTATTACATGAGATCCATAAAGAGGACCTGTCATCTCTTATTTCTATTACATGATCTCCATAAAGAGGACCTGTCATCTCTTATTTCTATTACATGAGATCTCCATAAACAGGACCCGTCATCTTTTATTTCTATTACATGAGATCTCCATAAAGAGGACCCGTCATCTCTTATTTCTATTACATGAGATCCCCATAAAGAGGACCCGTCATCTCTTATTTCTATTACATGAGATCCCCATAAAGAGGACCCGTCATCTCTTATTTCTATTACATGATCTCCATAAAGAGGACCCGTCATCTCTTATTTCTATTACATGATCTCCATAAAGAGGACCCGTCATCTCTTATTTCTATTACATGATCTCCATAAAGAGGACCCGTCATCTCTTATTTCTATTACATGATCCCCATAAAGAGGACCTGTCATCTCTTATTTCTATTACATGATCTCCATAAAGAGGACCTGTCATCTCTTATTTCTATTACATGATCTCCATAAAGAGGACCCGTCATCTCTTATTTCTATTACATGATCTCCATAAAGAGGACCTGTCATCTCTTATTTCTATTACATGGGATCTCCATAAAGAGGACCCGTCATCTCTTATTTCTATCACAAGGGATGTTTACATTCCTTGTAATAGGTATAAAAGGGATTATTCTACAGTACAGCGGCAGGTCGGCTCTCTCCCACAATCCCTGTAGCTGTACATCAGCCCTTTAACGGCTGGAGCAGGCCTGCCCACTGCGCGGTCATGAGAACGAGAGACTGAATGGGCATTTGTGAATAGTTTGTGTAAACACACAAATCCCGCTTCTGTCAGGAGAGGAGAGACCGATTTGTCTGTCTGTTCCTTCTTTCTGGGAACAATGATCTGGCTTCTCCTCACATTCCCCCCACAGTAAGAAACACACCCAGGGAACACATTTAACCCCTTGATCGCCTAGTGTTATACCTTTCCCTGCCAGTGACCTTCATACAGTAATCAATGCATTTTTATAGCACTGATTGCTGTATAAATGTCAGTGGTCCAAAAAATGTGTCAAAAGTGTCTGATCTGTCCGCTGCAATGTCGCAGTCTCGATTTTCAAAATCACTGATCGCCACCGTTACTAGTAAAAAAAAAAATATAAATACCATAAATCTATCCCCTGTTTTGTGGACGCTATAACTTTTGCTTGAGTTGGCCCTTTGCAGCTATAAAAGCTTCACCTCTTCTGGGACGGCCGTCCACAAGGTTTAGGAGGGTGTCTATGGGGAAGTTTAACCATTTTTCCAGAAGAGCATTTGTGAGGCCAGGCACTGATGTTGGATGAAAAGGCCTGGCTCGCAGTCTCCGCTCCAATTCATCCCAAAGATGTTCAGGTTGAGGACAGGACTCTGTGCAGGCCAGTCAAGTTCCTCCTCCACACCAAGCTCGCTCATCCATGTCTTTATGGACCTTGCTTTGTGCTCTGGTGGGCAGTCATGTTGGAACAGGAAGAGGCCGTCCCCAAACTCCTCCCACAAAGTTGGGAGCATGAAATTGTCTAAAATGTCTTGGTATGCTGACACCTTAAGAGTTCCCTTCACTGGAACTAAGGGGCCAAACCAACCCCTGAAAAACAAGCCCACACCATAATTCTCCCTCCACCCCCACACCATAACCCCCCCCCTCCTCCACCCCCACACCATAATCCCCCCCCCCCCCCCCCCATCCACCAAATGGTTTGAACCAGGGCACAAAGCAAGGTCCATAAAGACATGGATGAGCGAGTTTGGGGTGGAGCCAAACCTTTTTATTTCTCTATAAATTAGGGAAGGGTTCTAAGCTCTGTCAGGTTTTTATTGGTATGGAGTGGGTATGTTGAGCTCAGGATCTCAAAGTTGGAATCCTGATATGGGGGGGAGTTTGTCTCATCTCTTGTAGGGGGGATTCTCTCATTCGGATCTCTGGAGAACTGAGGCCGATGTTCAGCTCTGGTCTCTGGAAGACTGGAGGAGGCGAATGAAGGAAAGCCGAGAAATCTGCATTGGTTCTGGAAAAGGTTAAATGAAGACACATGAAACGCGTAAAGTGGAAGACACTTGCCTGATCCAGCACTGTAGATCTCTTGGTGTCTGCACATCCTCCTGCACTTGTATTTCCACTTGTCTGTGATCCGGAGCCCTTCCTAAAAAAAAAAAAATACAAATTCAGTTGCTCTGGGTCACATGCGATTGCTGCAGCCTGATGATTGGCTGCTCATAAACCTAGCACTGCGTTCTGGGAGGAGCCTGATAGTCACATGCTCCCACGTACTTTGAAGTCCCTGAATGGCAGTCGAGTAAATGGAAGGTAAGTACAAGGACTAGTACGGTATAAAAATATTTGTTACCCCTTGGAGCTGGCGCCAGCCGGCCCTCTAAGGGGTTCAGAATGTTGGGAGGGTGGGGCTTATGGTCATGTGGTTAATCTATTTAGTGTTCTTTATTCCATCACATGATCAGACCGCAAATAGCGAGCAAGGCGCTTTCTGTTAGCCACCATTTAATGTGCCAGGGCGCTCTTGGCACAGCTGTATTTTGCGTTATCGCATTCAAATATGCGGCCGCAAGGTGCCAAGACCCGCCTGCCAAGAGGCCACGTGTTTTCCGTGCCCTCAGCGCCAAGAGGTTAGGGATTCAGCGCTGCCTATTTTCTAAAAAAAAAAAATTCAATCAATATAAACAAGATATATAGATCATATGATACAATATAACATATAGTGCAAGTGGGCGTGTCCACACACTACCAAACCGTTCAATCCATTTCACTCCAGACGTCATCCAATCAGGTTCATCAAAATAAAGTGCTCTGCGATGGAATTCCTCCAGACCCTCGTAGCCCCCCAATGTACGCCCGGCACTCACCAAGTTATTATTATACAGGATTTATATGGTGCCGGCAGTTTGTGCGGCACTTTACAACACGAGGGCAGACAGGACATTATCAATACAGGAGGGATTGGGAGGGCCCTGATCCTGAGAGCTTACAATCTAGAAGATGTGACCTCTTGTGTCACCAAGCAAGGTGAAAGTGCTCCGGTTGGATTCCTGTGAGCTCAGCCTCCAGCTTACAAAGGTCTTCTGGAATGCCTCTTATAGCCCAAGAAAAGGTGCCGCAAATGTTGCTATAAAGGGAGGGGGAGGCTTTTAAAGTGTATACTGTATTTATTGGCTTAACACTTTTTCACCATGAAAATCGGTTGTAAATAGTGTGTGCCTGTTATACGCCAATACTTCAATTTTTGCTGCCTTAGAGGGTACAGGGAGGGGGCGGGACGAGCGCTGTCAGATTACATACAGTGAGAATCTCCTGTTTACTTGGCGGCCTCTGTAATAGGAAGTTCCGTCTCCTGGGCCGCCATTGGACCACTGTTCTGTTTATCATGAAGATTCTCACTGTATGCAATCTGTCGTCGCTCATCCTGCCCCCTCCCTGTCCCCTCTAGGCTGCAGATGGGCATTGATGAGGCTGCTGCATCGATGGCATTGATGAGGCTGCTGCATTGATGAGGCTGCTGCATCGATGGCATTGATGAGGCTGCTGCATCGATGGCATTGATGAGGCTGCTGCATCGATGAGGCTGCTGCATCGATGGCATTGATGAGGCTGCTGCATCGATGGCATTGATGAGGCTGCTGCATCGATGGCATTGATGAGGCTGCTGCATCGATGGCATTGATGAGGCTGCTGCATCGATGGCATTGATGAGGCTGCTGCATCGATGGCATTGATGAGGCTGCTGCATCGATGGCATTGATGAGGCTGCTGCATCGATGGCATTGATGAGGCTGCTGCATCGATGGCATTGATGAGGCTGCTGCATCGATGGCATTGATGAGGCTGCTGCATCGATGGCATTGGGGAGGCTGCTGCATCGATGGCATTGGGGAGGCTGCTGCATCGATGGCAATGGGGAGGCTGTAGATAGGCACTGATCCTTATTTTGCTTCAAAGTTCCTTATTTAGAATTTTATTTTTTTCCTGAAACCTCCCTCTTAAAATGAATGTGTGTGTGTTATACGCTGATAAATACGGTAATAAGAGTAGATCAAGGTATTGCACTTGCATACAAACATCATAAACCATCTGTTTAAAACTGAAGTGTCGCATTCACCAATGTGCGTTCCAAGCTGTGACTTTGGCGTCACCCAGAAGTCCCTTCCTATGTGTTTCGTCATCAATCTGCAACGTCTTCTGGTGCCCTGATATGCTTGTACATTCTGGGTTGTGAGCTTGGCTTTGTGTTGGCAATGACTTCTGCCTCCCCATTTACCGCAGATGTGTATCCTGCTTCTCACAGAATGCAGAAGTGCCACGTTCAGGGAGAAGTACTATACATGTATGCGGGGGTAGAGGCCTGAGCATGACCCCCTAGTACAACCATCAACTTATATTGGTATTGCTACACAGTATGGGAGCCAGAGAATGCTGGGTATTTTATGTATCCATCACATGGGTGTTGCTAAGCGTCTGTGTACATGAGGGCCGATGGGCTCCAGAGTTGGACCTACTGCTCTCAGTAACAGAATTGCTAAGACTCCTCTCCTTCCTGCAGTGCAAATGTCACAATCTCCCACATACCTGCCCCTGTAGAGCAGTAGATTGAGCACCAGTTGCCCACTTCTCAGGTACTCTGTATGCCCTGATATGCCCATGTGTGCTGGGTGAAGAGCCTGAGCTCTCTGTGGGCATCTAGTAAGGCTATCAGTCATAATAAAGGGGCTTGGCAGGAAATCTTCCATCCAGGAAGTACTCTTAAGTTAGAGAACCCAAGTTGCCCCCGACCTGACGCAGAGCCCCCAGAAGTTGTGTGCCAACAGTCCCAGAAATCTGAAATATAGAGGCCTTCAGATTGGCAATTAGTATTTTAGGTTGGAGGGATCTGATAGAACTCCTCGGCCAATAATAAAGCAGCTCTGTAATCAGATCAGATTGTGGTTGGGATTGGACGGGTTTTATCTTTCACTCGCTTTTTATTTATTTTAATAAATCCCGTCTGTTTAGTTTGCAGTGAACATGTTCCGGACGTTACCCCCCTCCTCCAACCCCACCGGAGCCGAGTTTGATCCGGAGGAAGACGAGCCGACGTTAGAAGCCGCGTGGCCACACCTACAGGTATGTACTTCCACCTGATTTATTATCACGCTTCCGGCTGCTCTGGTTTGGATCTTTCAGACACATCATAAAGTAGAACTTTAGTCAGAAAATTCAAAGAGAAATTTGGGGTTTTCTGTGTGTTTTTTTTTTTTATTATACTTCCCTAGGTGGATGCTGCATCTGTCCCCCGGGACCTTTAGCGTGGAGAACCGAGTGATTGACCACAGCCAGTCGCTCAGTTCTCAAAGCTCCCTGAGCAGAGAGCTGACGATTGTCGGTCACAGCTCTCTGCTTTGCTGGGTTATTGGGGGGGGGGGGGGGGGGGTGGCCAGCTGAGGCTCTCATCGGCTCTCTGAGAGGCTGAGCCAGGTGTCTGATCCCAACTCCACGATGACGCCCGACCCTGGACCGACTTCTGTGACCTCAGCGGAGAGCAGACTTCAGACCACGCTCTGCTGAAAATGGGTCACATGAGTGCAAAATGAACTGCATTCCTGTGATCCATAGAAGTCGCAGCCAAACGAGCTTTCCCCCGTACTTCTCCTTTAAGTCCTGATAGATGACACCGGGGCCGGCGTTCTGTCAAAATCCTCCAATCACATCACTTCTGGTGACTCTCCAGCAGTGCCAGAAAATGAAGAGCAACTGAGCATGTGCAGAGCGGGGTGAGACAGTGTAATGCTGGAATATAAACAGTATAGGCAATTTATGTTTAATGTATTACCTCTCCAGAAGGGGCCGCTGTTCTGTCCAAAGAGCCAACTCGTCCATATCTCCGATTGTCATTTCCGGGACTCTTCAACCAGCTGTCATGGCAGATTTAGATGAGTTGCCCGTTTTCACAGAACACCGGCGCCGCATGCTCTGCGGTTCACGGCGAGCTGCCTGTCTTCCCGCAACACCGGGTAAGGAGGACAAAGTTGACATGGCCTTAGAGGCGGCCATGTTGGTTATTAGCGGGCGGACTAACAACGTTTAGTCATATTGTGTACCATGGTGTATACACTGCCGGTCTTCTCTGAAAACGGGTAACTCATTGAAATCTGCAATTAAAGCTGCTAGAGCAGTGATGGGGAACCTCGGCACCCCCAGATGTTTTGGCACAACATTTCCCATGATGCTCCACAACAATGCAGAGTGTAGGAGCATCATGGGAAATGTAGTTTCAAAACATTTGGGGTGCCGAGGTTCCCCATCACTTTGCTAGAGAGTCACCGGAAGTGATGTAATTGGAGATTTTGATGAGTTGGCTCTCTTGACAGAACAGCGGCCCCTTTTGCAGGTATAGAGATGTAACACATTAAACATAATTTTCTATACTGTTTATGATCCAGCGATACGCGGTCTCACCCCACTCTGCACCCACAGCCCGCCCTGCAATAGTGAGGCAGAGTCTGACAATTACTTTCTCCCCCAGCGCTTAGCAGATCATCAATTACAGCCTCCGATGATCTGCGCATGCGCCGTGTTGGCATCATGCCAGCTGATCAACATGTAAGCTGGAGTGATGTTGCCTACTGCACATGCACGGACCCATCGGAGGCATTTTTTGTCAGAGGGCTTTTCTCGATAGGGCACCGGCACCCACCGATGACACAGGCAGAACAATCGGCCTATGTAAACAAGGCAGATCGCCGTTCTGTCAGTAAGTAAGGCATTGATCCTGTGTTTCTGCTAAGCAGGAACGTGGCCTTCCCCTAATCAAAGCACCTCCCCTGCAGTGAGTAAGTACAACCTAGGCACCCATTTAACCATTCCAATTCCCCTAAATGTTAACCCCTTCCCGGGCCAGTGTCAGTACAGTGATAGTGTATGTTTTTGTCACTGGTCCCCACAAAGTGTCAGATTGTCCACCGCAATATTGCAGTCCTGCTGGTTTTTTTTTTTTTTTTTTTTTTTTTTTTTAATACCAAGAATATGTAGCAGAATACATATATTGGAAAAAATTCATGAAGAAATTAGATTATTAAAAAAATAAATAAAAAAAAACCACAGAGGGGATCAAATACCACCAAAAGAGAGCTCTATTTGTGGGGGAAAAAAGGACACAAATTTTATTTTATATAATTATACAACTTCACACAACCGCAAAATTGTCAGCTAAAGTAACGCGGTGCCTTATCGCAAAAATCAGCCTGGTCATGGTAAATCTTCCAGTAGTGGTAACAGCATTTAAAAAAAAAAGCGGGTGTAAACGACGAGGCCCTGGAAACGTCACTACTACTAGAAACTACAGAGAGGAAAACTCAGGGAGTTCATATCCAGATGGAATAACAGCACCACCTAGTGGCACAAACGCTGCACAGGCCAAGCTGGCCATAAACTGAGCAAACGTGCAGGAAACTGCCAGCGGAACGGCGGCTGCGTCCGGTCAGACCGCCTGTCAGAATAGGAACGGCGTCTGCGTCCGGTCAGCCCGCCTGTCAGAATAGGAACGGCATCTGCGTCCGGTCAGACCGCCTGTCAGAATAGGAACGGCGGCTGCGTCCGGTCAGACCGCCTGTCAGAATAGGAACGGCGGCTGCGTCCGGTCAGACCGCCTGTCAGAATAGGAACGGCAGCTGTGTCCGGTCAGACCGCCTGTCAGCATAGGAACAGCGTCTGCGTCCGGTCAGACCGCCTGTCGGAATAGGAACGGCGTCTGCGTCCGGTCAGACCGCCTGTCGGAATGGGAACGGCGTCTGCGTCCTGTCAGACCGCCTGTCAGCATAGGAACGGCGGCTGCGTCCGGTCAGACCGCCTGTCAGAATAGGAACGGCGGCTGCGTCCGGTCAGACCGCCTGTCAGAATAGGAACGGCGTCTGCGTCCGGTCAGACCGCCTGTCAGAATAGGAACGGCGGCTGCGTCCGGTCAGACCGCCTGTCAGAATAGGAACGGCAGCTGTGTCCGGTCAGACCGCCTGTCAGCATAGGAGCAGCGTCTGCATCCGGTCAGACCGCCTGTCGGAATAGGAACGGCGTCTGCGTCCGGTCAGACCGCCTGTCGGAATGGGAACGGCGTCTGCGTCCTGTCAGACCGCCTGTCAGCATAGGAACGGCGGCTGCGTCCGGTCAGACCGCCTGTCAGCATAGGAACGGCGGCTGCGTCCGGTCAGACCGCCTGTCAGCATAGGAACGGCGGCTGCGTCCGGTCAGACCGCCTGTCAGCATAGGAACGGCGTCTGCGTCCGGTCAGACCGCCTGTCAGCATAGGAACAGCGTCTGCGTCCGGTCAGACCGCCTGTCAGCATAGGAACAGCGTCTGCGTCCGGTCAGACCGCCTGTCAGCATAGGAACGGCGGCTGCGTCCGGTCAGACCGCCTGTCGGGCCCAACACTCACTACTTTACATTGTAGACACGTGTAATTTAGTGTTGTCGCATGAAAAGATTTACACAAATGTGAGGAGTGTACTTACTTTTGTTATCTACTGTGTGTTTTAGTGTCATGTGGCGCCCCCTGTCTGCTGTGATGAGATGTCTGGATTGTATTTCACCTCCAGCCTGTGCTGCAGTGTGATTGGAGCACACAGAAAACAATCGATATTAGTGGTGTAATCTGTAGCGTCCCTCCTGTATCTTTTCTATCTGAGGACGATGGCCCCTCCCATAGATAGGGATTCGGATGCGGCCGTCTCCTTATCGCTAGCGGTGATTGAGGTTCTTCCAGTGTAGGAAGCCGCCGGTCGGCGCACTTTGTGTGACCCGGCCCCTATGATTCTGTCATTTCGGCGTTTCCTGGACTGACGTTTTGTATTTGGTGTCTTTGCAGCTTGTATACGAGTTTTTCCTGCGATTTTTGGAGTCTCCGGATTTCCAGCCGAACGTAGCGAAGAAATACATCGATCAGAAGTTTGTTCTTCAGGTACGTCTGGGGGAGTTTTCCTCTGGTAATAGCTGGTGGTGGCGTTATGACGTGTTGTAATCCTGTGATTTTTCTCCCCTCCCCCCTCCTCAGTTGTTGGAACTCTTCGACAGTGAAGACCCCAGAGAGCGAGATTTCCTGAAGACGACTCTGCACCGAATCTACGGCAAATTTTTAGGCCTTCGCGCTTACATAAGGAAGCAAATCAATAATATATTTTATAGGTAGGTGATCGGCTGAGTGTCTGTGCTGTGTGATCACATCCATCCGGACTCCATGTCAGGAATTTTCCTCCTGGAGGACGCAGGATTGTCCCGTCGGATGTAACATTGTATCTCCTGATATAGAAGATTCCATTCAATCATTCGATCGGCTCCCTGATCCCCTTCTGATCACAGCTCCTCCTAGTTTCTGTAGCACAGATGGCGCTTGCTCTGCTCTATGGATGGCTGGGAGTATACGGACGCCGCCGGTCTGTATACACCACACTACACTCCAATCCCCCTAAATAGGGGAGGATGGGATCCCCTTCTGTATTTTTTCAGTGGATCGGATTTGGACCCGGAGGGAGGTGGGTGTAAACGGACACAAGTCATTTACTCCCACCTATCCATTGGGATGCATGGACCATCCTAACGGGTCCACCTGGAAAACCGATGGCCCGTGTGAAAGGAAAATTCCATCAATGGGATGTATGGGACTTGTGTACCCGTCCTTCCGAATTCCAGCCCTCATTCTCATCATAAGCACTGAGGAGAGGAGTCCTGGTAAGAGGAGTACAAAAGAGCTGCCATTTATTCTGCTTATATTTTACCTTCTCTCTTCACCATATATCCATGATATATGGGGCGGTAGGGGGATGATGATGTATGGGGCGGTAGGGGGATGATGTATGGGGCGGTAGGGGGATGATGTATGGGGCGGTAGGGGGATGATGTATGGGGCGGTAGGGGGATGATGTATGGGGCGGTAGGGGGATGATGTATGGGGCGGTAGGGGGATGATGATGTATGGGGCGGTAGGGGGATGATGTATGGGGTGGTAGGGGGATGATGTATGGGGTGGTAGGGGGATGATGTATGGGGTGGTAGGGGGATGATGATGATGATGATGTATTGGGTGGTAGGGGGATGATGATGTATGGGGTGGTAGGGGGATGATGTATGGGGCGGTAGGGGGATGATGATGTATGGGGCGGTAGGGGGAATGATGATGTATGGGGCGGTAGGGGGAATGATGATGTATGGGGCGGTAGGGGGATGATGATGTATGGGGCGGTAGGGGGATGATGATGTATGGGGCGGTAGGGGGAATGATGATGTATGGGGCGGTAGGGGGAATGATGATGTATGGGGCGGTAGGGGGAATGATGATGTATGGGGCGGTAGGGGGAATGATGATGTATGGGGCGGTAGGGGGATGATGATGTATGGGGCGGTAGGGGGATGATGATGTATGGGGCGGTAGGGGGATGATGATGTATGGGGCGGTAGGGGGATGATGATGTATGGGGCGGTAGGGGGATGATGACGTATGGGGCGGTAGGGGGATGATGATGTATGGGGCGGTAGGGGGATGATGATGTATGGGGCGGTAGGGGGATGATGATGTATGGGGCGGTAGGGGGATGATGATGTATGGGGCGGTAGGGGGATGATGATGTATGGGGCGGTAGGGGGATGATGATGTATGGGGCGGTAGGGGGATGATGATGTATGGGGCGGTAGGGGGAATGATGATGTATGGGGCGGTAGGGGGATGATGATGTATGGGGCGGTAGGGGGATGATGATGTATGGGGCGGTAGGGGGAATGATGATGTATGGGGCGGTAGGGGGAATGATGATGTATGGGGCGGTAGGGGGAATGATGATGTATGGGGCGGTAGGGGGAATGATGATGTATGGGGCGGTAGGGGGAATGATGATGTATGGGGCGGTAGGGGGAATGATGATGTATGGGGCGGTAGGGGGATGATGATGTATGGGGCGGTAGGGGGATGATGATGTATGGGGCGGTAGGGGGATGATGATGTATGGGGCGGTAGGGGGATGATGATGTATGGGGCGGTAGGGGGATGATGATGTATGGGGCGGTAGGGGGATGATGACGTATGGGGCGACTGCAGACATGATACAAGAGATGGTCGCAGAGTGAGAACATGATGCAATGCATTTTTCCTGACCTTTCTTGGACTAAAGGTGCCAATAACATGACATAGTACAGGAGACGGTCAGGGACTGCAGGCATGGTACAGGGGACGGTCAGGGACTGCAGGCATGGTACAGGAGACGGTCAGGGACTGCAGACATGGTACAGGGGACGGTCAGGGACTGCAGGCATGGTACAGGGGACGGTCAGGGACTGCAGGCATGGTACAGGGGACGGTCAGGGACTGCAGGCATGGTACAGGGGACGGTCAGGGACTGCAGGCATGGTACAGGGGACGGTCAGGGACTGCAGGCATGGTACAGGGGACGGTCAGGGACTGCAGGCATGGTACAGGGGACGGTCAGGGACTGCAGGCATGGTACAGGGGACGGTCAGGGACTGCAGGCATGGTACAGGGGACGGTCAGGGACTGCAGGCATGGTACAGGGGACGGTCAGGGACTGCAGGCATGGTACAGGGGACGGTCAGGGACTGCAGGCATGGTACAGGGGACGGTCAGGGACTGCAGGCATGGTACAGGGGACGGTCAGGGACTGCAGGCATGGTACAGGGGACGGTCAGGGACTGCAGGCATGGTACAGGGGACGGTCAGGGACTGCAGGCATGGTACAGGGGACGGTCAGGGACTGCAGGCATGGTACAGGAGATCAATGCAGCCTCAGCAGTGCCCATCATTCAGCCGGCCTTCGTGTGTCGGACAGGATCAGGACAGGGCAGTGTTAGCAAGGCAAAGCAGAGAATATTGCTGTATCTATGGAGGAGAGCTGTCGGCACACTGTGTTAAGGAGCGGCTTGTCGGTATGATCAGTGGGAGGAGCTTTATCGGTGTGTAGAGCCGTGGGTGTTAAGAGGGCAGAACTTGTTGTTTTGAGATGCTGTTAGAAACAGTGAGTCGCTGTAATGACATATTCGGCGACCCAGCGCAGTTTGCTATGGAAGTGACGTTCCATCGCTGCCATCTTGCTCCACCCCACACTCGTCCACAGTAATAAGGGGGAAAGCGGCCATCTTGTTACACCCAACGGAGTTTTGTATTTTACACATATTTATAACAGTAAAGTGAGTTTCTATAGTGAAATGCAGGACTTAGAATTCTGTCTGATTGGTTAGATATTGAATTTTAAAAGCAGAGAACTTCTGTCTGATTACTAAACCTGTGAGATGAGCAGAGTTGCCGCTGCTTTTAAAATTCAACATCTAACCAGTCAGACGGCGTGGTAAGTCCTGTATTTCACTATATAAACGCAGTTTACTGTTATAAATACGTGAAAAATGCAAAACTCCAGTGGGTGTAGCAAGATGTCCGCTTTCCTCCTCTGTATCCTTACTGTGGACGAGTGTGGGGTGTAGCAAGATGGTGGCGACTGAACGTCACTTCCGTAGCAAACGGGTTGGGTGATGCTGTGTGTCTGAGGACATCTTGTGGCAGATGTGGGTACTGCGGCTCACCGATACAGATTGAAGGCGACTATTAAACCTTTTTTTTATTATTTTTTTTATAACCAGACACACCACTTCTGTCTTTTTTTTTTTTTTTTTTTTTTATGTTTTTAATAAAAATGTTCAGTAAGCTCCTTCCCTCCCCCACACAGCCGAGCTTTCTGCCTGTTCTGGGAAGAATGCCGGACTTATGATCTCTCTTCTCATTTTTACCAACTTGGGCGGGGAAGTACGATGCGGGTTGTATCTCTGCACCTGGCGGGTGAGGGGCAGTACAGATTGGAGATGGAATACAGGTATGGAGGCCGTATACACTGCACTTATCCCTGGGGGGGCCCCGGCTTGGAAATATCAGAAATATCGGACAGAACGTTGGTCTGAGTGCGACACGTTCTAATAAGACGATCGTCTTCTCTGGTCATCTCTGTATTATAGGGAGGGATAAGGCTGCAATGTGCACCCTTCTGAAAATGCTGACTGCCTGGCTGCTGCGTCCAGCCTGTGTATGTATGGAGTGTGGATCACTCTTCTGTAAACTCCTCCGTGTCTCCATCTCACCGGGTACATCTACCAGACAGAAGCCAGGTGCAGTCATCAGCCCCGGTGTAATGAGGATGAAGGCGAGGGGAAATTGTATTATTAAAGGCTTTATCATAGCAAATTTCCTCATAAGAAACAATGGAAACTCAGAGGATTCGTTCCACAATCGTTTATAGGTCCTTCAGTTTATAGTCCATATAAAAAGATTCTAGCAATGTGATTGGTTGTGTAGCCATAAAATGTCCGTCCACACATGGAATCCTCCACAAGGGGATTAGAAACAAAATCCGGCAGGAGCGACAGAGTATAAAAAAGAAGAGGAGGGAGCCTCTAAGTGTAGCGATCCGCTGCTAAATGTCGTACCTTCACTAAATGTAACCATATTGCTACACTTAGAGGCGCCCTCCTCTCTTCTCTTCTATACTCAGTTGTGATGTTACTCGTATATCAAGACAACATTTATTTAAGAATTTTGCTTGATTTGCAAAACGCTCTCAAACCAAGTTACTCTCAAACCGAGGATTTACTGTATACCTATAGGAGGGGGCGAGCACCGCCAGATTAGGCAGAGCCGGGGTCTCCTGTGTACTCGGCTCGCAGTCACGCCTGGTCCCGCCTCCTGAGCGGCTCCTGGCATGTCACATGTCCCGGATTGTGAGCCGGGTACACAGGAGATGAATGGGCAAAGTTACATTGTCTCTCTAAACATTGAAGTTTGGGCTGCGCTGACGGGCACTGATCGGCCTGCGCTGACGGGCTGCATTGACGGGCACTGATTGGGCTGCATTGACGGGCACTGATTGGGCTGCATTGACGGGCACTGACCTTTTTTATTTTGATTCAAAGTCCGTTATTTAAAATTGTAGTTTTTTTTTTTCCTGGCACATCCCTCTTTAAATTTAGGGTGCGTTCTACTCCGATAAATACGGTATTTGCAGGAAACTGTGTCCCACCCATGGTCCGTGGTTGGTGGGTGCCAGACTCCTCCTCCTCCTTACATATTTTTTTTGTAAATGTCGTCATGTTGATGGGGGGGGGGGTGTAGGGAAGGTAAAATATAAGCAGATTAAACGTAAGGGATAACTAAAAGTTAGTTTTTAATAAAAAATAACAAACATATCATACTTCCCTCCTCTGCGCAGTTGGCCCCGATCCTCCTCTTCTGGGGTCCCTCAGTGGCGCTCCTGGCCCCTCCTCTTCTCGAGTGCCCCATTGGAGAGCCGCTCTCCCTCGGTGGCACTCGTGTGGGCGCGCTCCCGTGTCACAGACTTCAGGACTCGACCCCACCCCTCACGTCATTGGATTTGATTGACAGCAGCGGGGAGCCAATGGCTGCGCTGCTATCAATCTTATCCAATCAGGACCCGAGACAGCGGCTGGAACTGCTGTGGAAAGAACACGTTCATGTAAGAAAAGGGGGGGGAGGGGCTGCGCTATAGAAGGTTTATCCCTTCCATGCGTTAACCAGTTGCCACCATCGATGTCCAGCAATTATAACACTGAAAATAACGCTGAACAGCCTCCTGACCCTTTTCTTCTTCTGATAATGTTTTATTATTTTTTTTAGGTTTATTTATGAAACGGAACATCACAACGGCATAGCGGAGCTCCTGGAAATCCTGGGAAGGTTGGTACCTCCGTTATCTCCTCCGTCCTCATCCACACACAGAGCAATCCTCCGACAAAGATTCCCGCACTTTACATCTTCAAATCGTTTTCCTGTGTGACATGACGATCGGGGGAGGGGGGGGGTGAAGCTGCTTCTTTTGTACATGTGCAGAGAAATCTCCACCCGCTCCTGTGGGGAGCAATCTGTCTCTTTCTGATACACATAGTAGATCTTCTCTCCATAGGGATGAATGGAGGTTATATGTCAACTTGGCCCCCCCCCCCCCCCCCTGCACGAATCGCCGTCATTGTACGTCGGGCGCGTACACGGCGATTTGTGGGGGCGTGCGCTCATGCACGAGCGAGGGGAGCCCACCAGCGGGTCTGGTGGACTCGATGTCTGCCAGCCACCGCGCAATCGCTCCAGGGACGGGCAGATCAGTGTAAACAAGCAGATCCCCGTTCTGTCAGGGGAGGAGAGCTAGTGATTAGGAACAGCGATCTCTCTCCTCCTCCAGTCAGTCCCCCTCCCCCCATGCTGATGGCCAATCTCATTTCTTGACGCCAGGACATTACAAGTACCCCTCCCCCCTCAAATGACCCCTTTTGGAAAGTAGACAGTCCAAGGTATTTAGTAAGAGGCAGTGGTCTGGTCAGGAAGGGGGGTAAAATCTGAAGCGGTTAATATTATAGATTTTTATTTTATTTTTTTGGTGCCATTTTTCGAAGAATTCAGTGACAGGTTCCCTTTAACAAGTAAAGCCTGCAGATCCCCTTGGAGGTGTGACAGGTGATTGGTGCACATTGGTTCTGCGGGGCTCCCCCCCCCCCCCAATCAGCGGCACGTCCCGCACAATGCAGCACAGACCGAGCATTGCTCTACAGGATCCGCCCCCTCTCCGCCAGGCCATCCAATCCAATGAATGGAATAATAATAGCAGCCAATGGCAGAGGGGGCAGCGCACACTATATAAAAGCGCTGGCAGCCTCTTCTCACTCACATCCCTCCAGGTCTGGGGAGTTGCTGTTTCGGGAAAGCTGCTTAAGAGTCTTTTTCTGTTCCCTCCAGTAAAACACATCTGGTGAGTACATCACCAAAAGGGGAGCAGGGTGCACCCTCCATGTATTAGTCTGCATGGAGGGGGGAGCAGGGTGCACCCTCGATGTATTAGTCTGCATGGAGGGGGGAGCAGGGTGCACCCTCCATGTATTAATCTGCATGGAGGGGGAGGGGAGCAGGGTGCACCCTCCATGTATTAGTCTGCATGGAGGGGGAGGGTATACTGTATACAGGGGGGTGTGGACTTTTTTTTTATTTCCACTGTAATGGCACTTCAGTAGGTGATGGGTAAATTGCGCAATTCTCTTTATCATCTATGGTCTGCCCTCCCCCCGTAGTAATGATCTGGATGGGGTGAGGAGGAGAGTTTTATATATAAGACTTGGGGGGGAAGAATATTTCTATTACAAGTCTGGAGGAGGTCCTCCGATGATTCTGATCCTCTCTCTGATTTTCTGTCTTTTCAGTATAATTAATGGCTTTGCCTTACCATTAAAAGAAGAGCACAAGATCTTCCTGCTGAAGGTGTTATTACCGTTACACAAAGTCAAGTCCCTCAGTGTCTACCATCCGCAGGTAAGTACTTCCCTTCGTGTCTCTAAATGTCGGGGGAGGGGCTTCACTCACAACTTTCCCCTTTCTAGGATTCCTGTAAGAGGATCGGCCCGCCTTAAAGGGATAGTTCACATATCCGTAATTATTATACAGGATTTATATGGCGCCAACAATTTACTCAGCGCTCTACAATATAAAAAGGAGACAATACAGATATAGTACAATAAAATACAAGAGGATGAAGAGGGCCCTGCTCAGAAGAGCTTACAATCTAATAAATGACGGCAGGCCACACGCTGATTTCTTCACTCAGAATACTTTTAGGGGACGCGGGGTCCACTTCACAGCTCTCTGAGCTCCAATCAAAGCTCCTGTCACCAAATAAAATGGTTACCTTACAGTCCTGTTCACACCTTCCTTGTGCTTTGCTTCACTTCAATAATAATCCCCCCCCCCCCCCCCCACGGCGCTTTCTTGTCGCTTTATCTCCAAAGCCTCCATAGAAGTCTATAACAACGCTCACTTGAAGCACCTGCAGCTTCTGAAAAGCTTTAATTCAGCTTTATCTTAGCTTTGGAGGTATTACAGGTATGAGATCTCATCACACACGCAGTATCTGCCACGATTATTAACCACTTCAGCCCCCAGAAGGTTTTACCCCCCCCCCCCCCTTTAATGACCAGGCCATTTTTTGCAACACAGCACTGCACCACTTTAACTGACAATTGTACACAAACAAAATTGTCGTCCTTCTCTCCCCACAAACAGAGATTTCTTTTGTTGGTATTTGATCACCTCTGCGGTTTTTATTTTTTGCGCTATAAACAAAAGAAAGCGACAATTGTGATTTTATTTTTTTTTTTTCTGCTATAATACAAATCCAAAAAATAAACGGACAAATGTATTCATCGGTTTAACCTTTTCTGCACCGCCCCACACATATATATTGCTCCTGCGCAAAATCGCGTACCTGTACGTGATTTCGTACACTAGGTTTGGGGGGGGGGGGGGGGGCGCGTGCGTTCCCTGCGACCTGCTCCTGCTGTGATTGGACACAACGAGAGCGAATCGGCAGGCCCGATATTCACCCCCCACCCCGCGATCCTTCTCTGGAGAGGCAGACCGCCGTTCTGAGAGAGGGGAAAAAAATCGAGATATTGTGTTTCTGCTAAGCAGATTGCGGTCTCCTCCCCCACACTTGGTTACTCCCAGGGACACATTTAACCCTTTGATCACCCCTGTTAACCCCTTCCTTGCCAGTGTCATCAATACGGTGACTGTGCATGTTTTTAGCACTGATCACTGTATTCGTATCACTCCTCCCCAAAAAAGTGTCGGGTGTTTGATTTCTCCTCCGCAATGTCGCACTCCTGCTAAAAAATTGATGATCGCCGCCATTGATATTAAAAAAAAAAAAATGAAATTAATAAAAAAAATTCCAGTATATATCCCATAGTTGGTAGGTGCTGTAACTTTTCTGAGAATCAATATACGCTCATTGGGATTTTTTTTTTTACCCAAAATATGTAGCAGAACACATATTGGCCTAAATTGATTAGTTTTTTTTTTTTCGAACTTATTGGATGTTTTATAGCAGCAAGTAAAAAAACATTTTTATTTTTTTTTTTCAAAATTGTTGCTTTTTTTTTGTTTATAGCGCAAAAAATAAACTCCGAGGCGATCAAATGCCACCAAAAGAAAGTTCTGTTTGTGGGGAAAAAAAGAACATAAATTGTATTTGAGTACAGTGCCGTGCAATTATCAGTTAAAGTATTGCAGTGCCGTATCGCAAAAAACGACCTGGTCATGGGGGGGGGTAAATTTTCCGGGGCTGAAGTGGTTAAAAAATAACGAACTTGATACTCGCTGGCTCCTTAATGGGTTTTGAACAGCGCAGCCCAGATCCTCCTTGGTTCCCTCTGTGGCGCTTCTGCCCCCCCCCCTCCCCCCTGCCGAGTGCCGCCACAGCATGTAGCTTCCTACGGGGGCACCGGAACCTCAGCTGTGTGTGTCCATTCAGACACAGAGCCCCCGACCCCTCTGTCTCCTCATTGGCTAACTGAGAGCAGCAGGAGCTAATGGCGCCACTACTGTGTCTCAGCCAATCAGGAGGGAGAGTCCCAGATAGTCGAGGCACAAGTGCAAATTGCTGGATAGAGATGAGGCTCAGGTAAGTGTTATGGGGGAGGGGCACACAAAAGGCTTTTTATCTTAATGCATAAAATGCACCTTCTGCCAAAAACACAGATAGAAGCGGTGGGCATTTTATTGTGTGTTAACGTCAAAGCAAAGTAGAGATGAGCCCTTATTGTGCCATCGGCAGGGCACAGCCACAGTCCCCAACCTTTCTGGGACCAGTTTCTGGACAGGTTCACAAGGGGGGGGCAATATTCATATAGTCTGTACTCAGCCCCCTTTCATACCACAGTCCCCCATTTATATCAATGTCCATAGCCCCCTTTACAGTGCCGTCCCCCTTTTTTTAAAGTAGTCCCACAGTGTCCTCAGCCCCCTTTACATTACAGTGCCCCTAGCAATCAGTTTCTTCTATCAGTGTGCCCCTTGCAGTCATGCCCCCCCCCCCCCCATTCCCTTATATCGCAGGACCCCATTCCAATCTCTACCTCCCCTACACAACTCAAGTGGCCGCACAGCAGGAGGTGAGCGGAGAACGCAGTCTGTGATGGTCCTGTCCGGACCGCAATCACCCCGAGCCTCCTGCCACGCGGCTTGGTCATCAACAGGCCATGGACTGGCACTGGTCACAGCCCCCGTGGTTGGGGACCCCTGGTGTGCAGCGTGTTTCCTCTGTAAGAACCGCCCCCCTCTCTGATGCATTTCACCTCATTGTTCTCTACAACTAAGTCTATTGTGGTGGAAAGCGCCAGGAGAGCCGTTTCCCATGGCGGGAACATGATGTCCAATGTCCGTGGTACAATAAAGTTTTTGGCGCTCGTTCGCTCTTCCTGTGCTCCATGTTTGGATTGCTGAAGCGCGAAATACGAAGTATTTTGGTGTCTGCGATGGCGGAAGAGGTGAGTAGTAAGTGGGTGGGCTTTACAGATACCGCTACTCTCCCCTGAATGGGCAACGGCAGAGGGCCCCTTTATTGTGTATCTAGAGCCCATATTGTCAGTTAGTTTTATTTTCTTGAGTGTTCCTGTTCTGAAGTGACAGGAAACCCCTCAACCAGCCGTCTATAGCAGAGGAAGCCTTCCCAACGCGTTCTGGTGACACATCTTGGATTTGTCATTCCTGTCCTGATAACGATAATCCACAACTAACGGAGGGGGGAGGGGGAATCTTCCCAGCGGAGGGCGAGTCGGTGTAGGGTGACCCTATAAATGGTTTCAACTATTGGTTAAAAAAAGAGCAGAATTATTGTAAGATTGATGTGTTCTGACCACAAATGTATCTCCATTGTGATCAGATTTCTGTTCCATTGTCACTATTAATGCCGATTTGTTTGTTTTCTTCCAGCTGGCGTATTGTGTAGTTCAGTTTTTAGAGAAGGACAGCACCCTGACCGAGCCGGTAAGATGATCATAATATGTCATTCTCCCCCCTGACCACCAATGTAAGGAACATTCTCCCCCCTGACCACCAATGTAAGGAACATTCTTCTCACTGATCACCAATGTAAGGAACGTTCTTCTCACTGATCACCAATGTAAGGAACATTCTTCTCACTGATCACCAATGTAAGGAACATTCTTCTCACTGATCACCAATGTAAGGAACATTCTTCCCACTGATCACCAATGTAAGGAACATTCTTCCCACCGATCACCAATGTAAGGAACATTCTTCTCACTGATCACCAATGTAAGGAACATTCTTCCCACTGATCACCAATGTCACCAATGTAAGGAACATTCTCCCCCCTGACCCCCCAATGTATGGAACATTCTTTCCCACTGATCACCAATGTAAGGTCACCAATGTAAGGAACATTCTCCCCACTGACCCCCAATGTAAGGAACATTCTTCCCACTGATCACCAATGTAAGGAACATTCTTCTCACTGATCACCAATGTAAGGAACATTCTTCCCACTGATCACCAATGTAAGGAACATTCTTCCCACCGATCACCAATGTAAGGAACATTCTTCTCACTGATCACCAATGTAAGGAACATTCTTCCTCACTGATCACCAATGTAAGGAACATTCTTCTCACTGATCACCAATGTAAGGATCATTCTTCTCACTGATCACCAATGTAAGGAACATTCTTCTCACTGATCACCAATGTAAGGAGCATTCTTCTCCACTGATCACCAATGTAAGGAACATTCTTCCCACTGATCACCAATGTAAGGAACATTCTTCTCACTGATCACCAATGTAAGGAACATTCTTCCCACTGATCACCAATGTAAGGAACATTCTTCTCACTGATCACCAATGTAAGGAACATTCTTCTCACTGATCACCAATGTAAGGAACATTCTTCTCACTGATCACCAATGTAAGGAACATTCTTCTCACTGATCACCAATGTAAGGAACATTCTTCTCACTGATCACCAATGTAAGGAACATTCTTCTCACTGATCACCAATGTAAGGAACATTCTTCCTCCACTGATCACCAATGTAAGGAACATTCTTCTCACTGATCACCAATGTAAGGAACATTCTTCCCACTGATCACCAATGTAAGGAACATTCTTCCCACTGATCACCAATGTAAGGAACATTCTTCTCACTGATCACCAATGTAAGGATCATTCTTCTCACTGATCACCAATGTAAGGAACATTCTTCTCACTGATCACCAATGTAAGGAACATTCTTCCCACTGATCACCAATGTAAGGATCATTCTTCCCACTGATCACCAATGTAAGGAACATTCTTCTCACTGATCACCAATGTAAGGAACATTCTTCTCACTGATCACCAATGTAAGGAACATTCTTCTCACCGATCACCAATGTAAGGAACATTCTTCTCACTGATCACCAATGTAAGGAACATTCTTCCCACTGATCACCAATGTAAGGAACATTCTTCTCACTGATCACCAATGTAAGGAACATTCTTCTCACTGATCACCAATGTAAGGAACATTCTTCCCACCGATCACCAATGTAAGGAACATTCTTCCCACTGATCACCAATGTAAGGATCATTCTTCTCACTGATCACCAATGTAAGGAACATTCTTCTCACTGATCACCAATGTAAGGAACATTCTTCTCACTGATCACCAATGTAAGGAACATTCTTCTCACTGATCACCAATGTAAGGAACATTCTTCTCACTGATCACCAATGTAAGGAACATTCTTCCCACTGATCACCAATGTAAGGAACATTCTTCTCACTGATCACCAATGTAAGGAACATTCTTCTCACTGATCACCAATGTAAGGAACATTCTTCTCACTGATCACCAATGTAAGGAACATTCTTCTCACTGATCACCAATGTAAGGAACATTCTTCTCACTGATCACCAATGTAAGGAACATTCTTCCCACTGATCACCAATGTAAGGAACATTCTTCCCACTGATCACCAATGTAAGGAACATTCTTCTCACTGATCACCAATGTAAGGAACACTCTTCTCACTGATCACCAATGTAAGGAACATTCTTCTCACTGATCACCAATGTAAGGAACATTCTTCTCACTGATCACCAATGTAAGGAACATTCTTCCCACTGATCACCAATGTAAGGAACATTCTTCTCACTGATCACCAATGTAAGGAACATTCTTCTCACTGATCACCAATATAAGGAACATTCTTCTCACTGATCACCAATGTAAGGAACATTCTTCTCACTGATCACCAATGTAAGGAACATTCTTCCCACTGATCACCAATGTAAGGAACATTCTTCTCACTGATCACCAATGTAAGGAACATTCTTCTCACTGATCACCAATTCGTCTCTCTAACCACCTTAGATTGGAGGAGATCTGTTTCATAGAAAGCACAGACAGTCCTTCTTTCAGATGCTGATCATAGGGGGTTCCAGTGTTTTCCTCTCATTTGGGGTCTGTGTTCTCTCGCAGGTGGTGATGGCTCTGTTGAAGTATTGGCCGAAGACTCACAGTCCTAAGGAAGTCATGTTTTTAAATGAACTAGAGGAAATTTTAGACGTCATAGAACCTTCGGAATTTGTGAAAGTCATGGAGCCGCTCTTCCGGCAGCTCGCCAAATGTGTGTCCAGCCCGCATTTCCAGGTACGTCGCCATTCCTGATATCTTCACAGCATTTCTCCCTCCCTTGCAGTATAAGGGGTGCAGCGCGGTCTGCGTTTTGCCATGTGGATTTTTAATGTTTTAAGGTGAAAATCTCAGATCTGAGATAAACACTCACCCCCCCCCCCCCCCCCCACAAAATGTCAGCTATTTGCACTTTTGATCTCACTTATGCTAATTGACAATAACTCTGAGTTACTACCCCACACTCACCATTGTGTACCCCGAATAGTACATACCAGTGTGCCTCCTTTTTTCAAATGCAGCATCTGCTCCCATTACTCATGCAGTATTGGGGGGGGGGGGGGGGGGGTCGCTCTGCACAAAAAATAAATGCTGACTCCTTGATCTCCATCCTGCTTTTTGCAGACACTACGATTGTGTGCCCCCTAGTGGCTGCCCCGGGCCATTAAAATTGCACTCAAGAGCGGTACATTCCTTCCTCTAGGTGCACAGTTTAAAAAGCCCAGAACACTCCCCAGGGGGCCCACAGTTGTAGCATCCAGCCATTCCTGCAATTGTCAGGATGGGGGTGGGGGGGATTGGGGGGCCAGCAGTACGTTTAATTGGGAGCCGCTTCAGCATTGGAAAAGGGGGAGCTCCGGTATGTACTGCTCAGGGGATATAAAGTTCCACGGAGGGATTTTTGGATAATGTTTTCTTGTTACATTCTCTGTTTTTTAACACTGTTACAGTATCAAGAAGAAGCACAATGCCGTCTCCAGGCTGAGGGCCAACTCTTTATTTATTTTTGGATTGGTCCCCCCTCCCCCCACAGAGGAAAGAGTAAGTTTGCCCACTTACAGAGAAATGAAGGTTCTATTATTGTTATCAGAGGTGTATTTTATATGATAGAGACAGAATATCAACCAAAAACCCAGACAGAAACACACAATACAAATGGAATGGACTACAAGACCATCAGCAAGAAGCTTGGTGAGAGGAGACGAGTGCCGGAGAGATTATTCACAAATGGAGGAAATACAAAATAACCATCAATTGTCCTCAGTCTGGAGCTCCATGGAAGATTTCTCCTCATGGGGTGAGGATGGTCATGAGAAAAGTGAGGGATCCGCCCAGAACTACATGGGAGGAGCTTGTGAAGGATCTCAAGGCAGTTGGGACCACAGTCACCAAACACACCATTGGTGACACAATACACCACCATGGATTGAAATCCTGCAGCACCCGCAAGGTCCCCCTCCTCAGGAAGACACATGTACAGGTCCCCCTCCTCAGGAAGACACATGTACAGGTCCCCTCCTCAGGAAGACACATGTACAGGTCCCCCTCCTCAGGAAGACACATGTACAGGTCCCCCTCCTCAGGAAGACACATGTACAGGTCCCCCTCCTCAGGAAGACACATGTACAGGTCCCCCTCCTCAGGAAGACACATGGACAGGTCCTCCTCCTCAGGAAGACACGTGTACAGGTCCCCCTCCTCAGGAAAGACACATGTACAGGTCCCCCCTCCTCAGGAAGAGACATGTACAGGTCCCCCTCCTCAGGAAGACACATGTACAGGTCCCCCTCCTCAGGAAGACACATGTACAGGTCCCCCTCCTCAGGAAGACACATGGACAGGTCCCCCTCCTCAAGAAGACACATGTACAGGTCCCCCTCCCTCAGGAAGACACATGTACAGGTCCCCCCTCCTCAGGAAGACACATGGACAGGTCCCCCTCCTCGGGAAGACACATGTACAGGTCCCCCTCCTCAGGAAGACACATGTACAGGTCCCCCTCCTCAGGAAGACAGATGTACAGGTCCCCCTCCTCAGGAAGACACATGTACAGGTCCCCCTCCTCAGGAAGACACATGACAGGTCCCCCTCCTCAGGAAGACACATGGACAGGTCCCCCTCCTCAGGAAGACACGTGTACAGGTCCCCCTCCTCAGGAAGACACGTGTACAGGTCCCCCCTCCTCAGGAAGACACATGTACAGGTCCCCCTCCTCAGGAAGACACATGTACAGGTCCCCCTCCTCAGGAAGACACATGTACAGGTCCCCCTCCTCAGGAAGACACATGGACAGGTCCTCCTCCTCAAGAAGACACATGTACAGGTCCCCCTCCTCAGGAAGACACATGTACAGGTCCCCCTCCTCAGGAAGACACATGGACAGGTCCCCCTCCTCGGGAAGACACATGTACAGGTCCCCCTCCTCAGGAAGACACATGTACAGGTCCCCCTCCTCGGGAAGACACATGGACAGTCCCCCTCCTCGGGAAGACACATGTACAGGTCCCCCTCCTCAGGAAGACACATGTACAGGTCCTCCTCCTCAGGAAGACACATGGACAGGTCCCCCTGAATTTTGCCAATGAAAATCTAAATGATTCAGAGAAGGATTGGGGAGAAAGTTCTGTGGTCAGATGAGACCAAAATTCATCCCTTTGGTATTAACTCGACTCGCTGTGTGTGGAGGAAGAAAAATGGTGACTATGACCGTAAGAACACCATCCCTACAGTCACACACGGAGGTGGGAACATGAACACCATCCCTACAGTCACACACGGAGTTGGGAACATGAACACCATCCCTACAGTCACACACGGAGGGGGAACATGAACACCATCCCTACAGTCACACACGGAGGTGGGAACATGAACACCATCCCTACAGTCACACACGGAGGTGGGAACATGAACACCATCCCTACAGTCACACACGGAGGTGGGGACTATGAACACCATCCCTACAGTCACACACGGAGGTGGGAACATGAACACCATCCCTACAGTCACACACGGAGTTGGGAACATGAACACCATCCCTACAGTCACACACGGAGGGGGAACATGAACACCATCCCTACAGTCACACACGGAGGGGGAACATGAACACCATCCCTACAGTCACACACGGAGGTGGGAACATGAACACCATCCCTACAGTCACACACGGAGGTTGGGAACATGAACACCCATCCCTACAGTCACACACAGAGGGGGAACATGAACACCATCCCTACAGTCACACACGGAGGTGGGAACATGAACACCATCCCTACAGTCACACACGGAGGGGGGAACATGATGATTTGGGGCTGTTTCTCTGATAAAGGTCCAGGCTAACTTTGCCACATTAAGGGGCCAATGGATGGGGCCATGTATTGTAAAATCTTGGAGGAGAACCTTCTTCCCTCAGCCAGAACACTGAAGATGGGTCATGGATGGGTCTTCTAGCATGGCAATGATCCAAAACATACCACCAAGGCAACAAAGGAGTGGCTCAAGAAATACACATTACGGTCATGGAGTGTCCTAGCCAGTCTCCAGACCTTAATCCTATAGAAAATTTATGGAGGAGCTGAAATTTCGAGTTGCCAAGTGACAGCCAAGAAACCTTTAAAATATTAGTCCAACCTAAAACTAAAATTCCTGCTTCTAAAAAAAAAAAAATCCGTATACATACCTTTTTTGAAACCGATCTGACCCGATCTCCTGTGGTGGAAGCTCTGCAGAGGACACAGCCGACAACGTCTGTGAAATGAATGGGAAGTGACGTCACCCAGAGACCTACTATGGGGCTCCCTTTGTCAGACGCGTCCTCTGCACCCTCCTCTTCAGAGAAGCCGGGGCTGACAGCTCAGCGTGGGATCGGGTCAGAGCGGCTAAAGAATAGGTAGGTATTCTGATTTTTTTTTTTCTTCACAGGGCTAGGTAGGTTAATGCTCGATCGCGGGTGTCTGTAGATGCAGGGATTTTAGTTTTAGGCTGGACTTCTACTTTAAGGATTTAGAGAAGATCTGTAGAGAAGAGAAGAGAAAATCCCTCCTGAGATGTGTGGAAACCTCATCACCACCTACAAGAAACGTCTGACCTCTGTGATCACCAACAAGGGTTTCTCCACCAACTACTAAGGGGATCAAATACTTATTTTACTCACTGAACTCCATTTATAACATTTGTATTGTGTGTTTTTTCTGGATTTTTGGTTGATATTCTGTCTCCATCATATAAAATACACCTCTGATAACAATTATAGACCCTTCATTTCTATGTAATTGGGCAAAACCTACACAATCTTCAAGAGAGACGATCGTTATTTTCCCCTCTGTAGATGGTTGAGGGTTTTCACTTTCATCTAGTGTGTTACGTTTGGGACAACTCGGCACAAAAAGTTATCAGATACTATAGGTGGCCAACTTGCATTGAGCATTAAAAGTAGGGTGGTAATAGCCCCCAGAACTGTCTAGCAGTGCCTTTCACATAGCTGTTTGTCTATAGATGGGTATGGTGTATGACCTGGGGGTATAGTAGTGGGGGTGAATTGGGGTGTCGGTAGGTATGATCTGGTGGTATAGTAGTGGGCATGGATTGGGTTGTCTGTAGGTAGGTATGATGTATGACCTGGTGGTATAGTAGTGGGGGGTGGATTGGGGTGGCCTATAGGTAGGTATGGTGTATGACCCGGTGGTGTAGTATTGGTGTTTGGATTGGGGTGTCTATAGGTAGGTATGGTGTATGACCCGGTGGTATAGTAGTGGGGGTGGATTGGGGTGTCTATAGGTAGGTGTGGTATAGTAGTGGGGGTGAATTGGGTTGACTGTAGGTAGGTATGATGTATGACCTGGTGGTATAGTAATGGGGGGTGAATTGGGGTGTCTATAGGTAGGTATGGTGTATGACCTGGTGGGTATAGTATTGGGGGTGGATTGGAGTGTCTAGGTAGGTATTGTGTAGGACCCGGTGGTGTAGTATTGGTGTTTGGATTGGGGTGTCTATAGGTAGGTATGGTGTATGACTCGGTGGGTATAATATTGGGGTGTCTATAGGTAGGTATGGTGTATGACTCGGTGGGTATAATATTGGGGTGTCTATAGGTAGGTATGGTGTATGACTCGGTGGGTATAATATTGGGGTGTCTATAGGTAGGTATGGTGTATGACCTGGTGGGTATAATATTGGGGTGTCTATAGGTAGGTATGGTGTATGACCTGGTGTGTATAATATTGGGGTGTCTATAGGTAGGTATGGTGTATGACCTGGTGGGTATAATATTGGGGTGTCTATAGGTAGGTATGGTGTATGACTCGGTGGGTATAATATTGGGGTGTCTATAGGTAGGTATGGTGTATGACTCGGTGGGTATAATATTGGGGTGTCTATAGGTAGGTATGGTGTAAAGGTGATGTTGCAATAGTTGGGGGTAGATTGGGGGAGTTCCTCTGTAATGTAACCCGCACTCACCCCCTTCATGTTTGTTTTGTTATTTCCCCCCTTTTACCTGTAGAGGAAATGAAGGTGAATATTCGGGGGGTTTTAACGCTCCTGTGTTGTTTCAGGTGGCGGAACGAGCGTTATATTATTGGAATAACGAATACATCATGAGCCTCATCAGTGATAACGCAGCTAAAATCCTCCCCATTATGTTCCCGTCGTTGTACCGCAACTCCAAGACACATTGGAACAAGTAAGAGGAGCGTTTCCTGGATGAAGGTCTATGAACGTTCGGGGTCATGGTTCAGTTGGTTGGTGGTCACATTCATAGCCGGGTCCTCCAGGTGGCTTCCACAGTTCCTTGTCGGGTGACCCGCAGTGCTTTTAGAATCCTTTGTCACCTATTTCATGATTGTTTGTAGATCTAGTAAAACAAAGATACAGAAGCTCCTCCCCCTTTTCTCATCTTCATAACACAAGGGAGAGATGCTCTGCAGAGCTCGGTGATTACATTGCTTGGGATCTCAGGGCAGCATTGTCCTCACTGCAGAACGTTGGGGGCACTCTGGATTTCTGGCAGGATTGTCTGGGATTCTTCTATAATTATTGTTAAGAGACGAAATTGAAACCTTGTGAAATATCTTGCAGGTGTTTTTGTTTTTTATGTTGTGCCGTACATGCATGTATATATCAGGCCCTACAATGTGCCACGTGTCCAGGGAAGCCCCCTCTGGGCCGTCTCTGATTAGCGTGTCGGTGGGCTTTTTTTTGCACAGTATACAAGTCTATGGGGGAGCAAAGCCAGCCTGATGGTCAGATGTGCCGATCAATGAATTCTGACCCATACCATCCCCCAAATCCCACCCACACAGACCCCTATAGAGGCATAAGCCCCGCCTCTGTGAGGACAAGCCTTCCCAGTCCCCTGACAACCAGATCATAAATAATACTTTAAGGGGGAAGTTCACCTTTTCACAAAAAATGTAAAAGGAAACCAGTGCCTTGAAAAAGTATTCATACCCCCTGACATTCCCCACATTTTGTTACAACCAAAACCATAAATGTATTTTATTGGGATTTTATGTGATGGACCAACAAAGTGTCACATAATTGTGAAGTGGAAGGAAAATGATAAATGATACAAATAAATCTGTGAAAAGTGTGGGGGAGGGGCATTTGTATGGCGCCCCCCGGAGGCAATACTTTGTAGAACCCCCTTTCTCTACAAGTCTTTTTGGGGGTGTCTCTACCAGCTTTGCCCATCTAGAGAGGACATTTCTGCCCATTCTTCTTCTGTGTAAAATATCTCAAGCTCTGTCAGATTGGATGGAGAGCGTCTGTGATCAGCAATTTTCAAGTCTGGCCACAGATTCTCAATGGGATTTAGGTCTGGACTGTGACTGGGCCATTCTAACACATGAATATGCTTTGATGTAAACCATTCCATTGTAGCTCTGGCTGGATGTTTCGGGTCGTTGTCCTGCTGGGAGGTGTATATAGTGGAACCAATTGCCTCCAGAAATCACCTAATTAGTAAATAGAGTCCACCTGTGTGTCATTTAATCTCAGTATAAATACAGCTGTTCTGTGAAGCCCTCTGAGGTTTGTTAGAGAACCTTAGTGAACAAACGGCATCATGAAGGCCAAGGAACACACCAGGCAGGTCAGGGATAAAGTTGTAGAGAAGTATAAAGCAGGGTTGGGTTATAATAAAATCTCCCAAGCTTTGACCATCTCACGGAGCTCTGTTCAATCCATCATCGGAAAATGGAAAGAGTATGGGCACAACCGCAAACCTACCAAGACACGGCCGTCCACCTAAACTGACCGGGCCGGGCAAGGAGAGCATTCATCAGAGAAGAGCCAAGAGGTCCATGGTAACTCTGGAGGAGCTGCAGAGATCCACAGCTCAGGGGGGAGAATCTGTCCACAGGACAACTATTAGTCGTCTCTCCACAAATCTGCCCTTTATGGAAGAGTGACAAGAAGAAAGACATTGGAGAAAGAAAGTCATAAGAAGTCCTGTTTGTAGTTTGTGAGAAGCCATGTGGGGGAGGGGGCAGCAAACATGTGGAAGAAGGTGATCTGGTCAGAGGAGACCAAAATTCTACTTTATGGCCTAAAAACAAAACGCTATGTGTGGGGGAAACTAACACTGCCCATCCCCCGAACACACCATCCCCACCGTGAGACATGGTGGTGGCAGCATCATGTGGTGGGGATGGTTTTCTTCAGCAGGGACAGGGAAGCTGGTCAGAGTTGATGGGAAGATGGATGGAGACAAATACAGGACAATCTTAGAAGAAAACCTGTTAGAGTCGGCAGAAGACTTGAGACCGGGGTGGAGGTTCCCCTTCCAGCAGGACAACGACCCGAAACATCCAGCCAGAGCTACAATGGAATGGTTTACATCAAAGCATATTCATGTGTTAGAATGACCCAGTCACAGTCCAGACCTAAATCCCATCGAGAATCTGTGGCAAGACTTGAAAATTGCTGATCACAGACGCTCTCCATCCAATCTGACAGAGCTTGAGATATTTTACACAGAAGAAGAATGGGCAGAAATGTCCTCTCTAGATGTGCAAAGCTGGTAGAGACACCCCCAAAAAGACTTGTAGAGAAAGGGGGTTCTACAAAGTATTGACTCCGGGGGGCGCCATACAAATGCCCCTCCCCCACACTTTTCACATATTTATTTGTATAATTTTCCTTCCACTTCACAATTATGTGACACTTTGTGTTGGTCCATCACATAAAATCCCAATAAAATCCATTTATGTTTTTGGTTGTAAAAAAATGTGGGAAATTTATAGGGGTATGGATAATTTTTCAAGGCGCTGTAATTCCAAATGTGGTTGTATCTCGGCTGCTGTTCTGCTGTCTAACCTTCTAGTCCACTACATGTTCAACAATGTCATCCTTTAGGCCTCATTCACACAGATGTACTACAGAGTACACCCATGGGAGGGCCAAGCTTGCCCACATAGGGATGTACAGGTGTTTCATGCATCCCCATGCAGGCTGTCCCATTCATATCAATTGGGATGCAGCATCTGTACAGACACATGGTCCCGATTGGGTGTGTGGCCCTGAACACCGTGTGAGTTGAGGGACGCGCACCCACACGGCTCTGGGCATAGTGGATGTGTCCCAACTGACACGAATAGGACTGCCTGCATGGGGAAGCATCAAACAGCCGTACTTGTGGGGCGCCCCTGTGGAGCTCCCGTACCATACTTGTGGGACGCCCCCGTACCGTACTTGTGGGACGCCCCCGTACCGTACTTGTGGGACGCCCCCGTACCGTACTTGTGGGACGCCCCCGTACCGCACTTGTGGGACAGCCCCCGTACCGCACTTGTGGGACAGCCCCCGTACCGCACTTGTGGGACGCCCCCGTACCGCACTTGTGGGACGCCCCCGTACCGTACTTGTGGGACGCCCCCGTACCGTACTTGTGGGACAGCCCCCGTACCGTACTTGTGGGACAGCCCCCGTACCGCACTTGTGGGACAGCCCCCGTACCGCACTTGTGGGACAGCCCCCGTACCGCACTTGTGGGACAGCCCCCGTACCGCACTTGTGGGACAGCCCCCGTACCGCACTTGTGGGACAGCCCCCGTACCGCACTTGTGGGACAGCCCCCGTACCGCACTTGTGGGACGCCCCCGTACCGTACTTGTGGGACGCCCCCGTACCGTACTTGTGGGACAGCCCCCGTACCGTACTTGTGGGACAGCCCCCGTACCGCACTTGTGGGACAGCCCCCGTACCGCACTTGTGGGACAGCCCCCGTACCGCACTTGTGGGACAGCCCCCGTACCGCACTTGTGGGACAGCCCCCGTAGCGCACTTGTGGGACAGCCCCCCGTAGCGCACTTGTGGGACAGCCCCCCGTAGCGCACTTGTGGGACAGCCCCCCGTAGCGCACTTGTGGGACAGCCCCCCGTAGCGCACTTGTGGGACAGCCCCCCGTAGCGCACTTGTGGGACAGCCCCCCGTAGCGCACTTGTGGGACAGCCCCCCGTAGCGCACTTGTGGGACAGCCCCCCGTAGCGCACTTGTGGGACAGCCCCCCGTAGCGCACTTGTGGGACAGCCCCCCGTAGCGCACTTGTGGGACAGCCCCCCGTAGCGCACTTGTGGGACAGCCCCCCGTAGCGCACTTGTGGGACAGCCCCCCGTAGCGCACTTGTGGGACAGCCCCCCGTAGCGCACTTGTGGGACAGCCCCCCGTAGCGCACTTGTGGGATTCCTGTGTGAACAAGGCCTTAAAGTCTATCTAAAGGCTGTCTTTGTTTTGGATAGACCAGTGAGCGGATATAAACCCCGGTCAGGATTTTATTGCCCTCTGCCCTCACTGGGGGCGATTCACCTGAATTGTCTTGGTGAGCATTATCACTGAGACTGAAAACAAAGGAAAGTCCAAAGTTTGATCTGTCATCAGAACAAGAATGGAGAGAAATCTTCCAATTCTCCATTTATACTGGAGACAATGAAGAGGGAATGTATATGGAATGGAGGAGCACTGAAGGACGGTGTGGTCAGGACCGGAGCCGGGCTTTTCCTGCACTGAGGACCTCTAGAGATCAGCTGATGTACAACATATCCCTGCAATATGAAGGGCAGAGAGAGATTCCCTCACCGGGTTCTATTGAAAACCTTCTCAAGATTGTGATTTTTATAATCTGACATGAAAGCATTTCTTCTACTCCTCCATCATCTGTTGCAGGCCCCCCCCCCCCCCATCCTGGGGTCCCGGCTCTCCGTAGCTGGAGGGTTACTTGGCCGCTGCCGTCATCCAGGAACTCTGGTCAGGAAGAGACACTAATTGGCTGGCTCTGCCGAAACACATTTCCTGGATAATGACCGGGGGGCCACATCCTCCTCCTGCCGGGCCCAGTGCCAGAGGGAGCCTGGAGGAGTTATTAGGTCACCAAAAACAAGAAAAATCCTTTAGTGGCGGGTTGCTTTTTAGGGGAGGAGGAGGAGTGTGGTCAGAGTTTAGGTCTGTTTTTTGGGGGTCAGAGACTCGCTTAGGGATTCCTTGATCAGGATGACGGCTCCTTTAAGGACCAGTTCACCCCATGTGCCGTCCAGTGTGTTTTTCTGCTTTAAAAAATGTGCATGGATAATACAGAGCACCCGGAAAGTATTCACAGCGCTTCACTTTTTACACATTTTGTTATGTTGCAGCCTTATTACACAATGGATTAAATTCATTATTTTCCTCCAAAATTCTACAAATAATCCCCAATAATGACAAAGTGAGAGAAGTTTGTTTGAAGTCTCTGCAAATTTATTAAGAAGAAAAAAATAAATCCCCTGTATATAAGTATCACAGGCTCCCTCCCCTGTACGTAGGTGTCGCGGGCCCCTCCCCTGTACGTAGGTGTCGCGGGCCCCTCCCCTGTCCGTAGGGGTCGCGGGCCCCTCCCCTGTACGTAGGTGTCGCGGGCCCCTCCCCTGTCCGTAGGGGTCGCGGGCCCCTCCCCTGTACGTAGGTGTCGCGGGCCCCTCCCCTGTCCGTAGGGGTCGCGGGCCCCTCCCCTGTACGTAGGTGTCGCGGGCCCCTCCCCTGTACGTAGGTGTTGCGGGCCCCTCCCCTGTACGTAGGTGTCGCGGGCCCCTCCCCTGTCCGTAGGGGTCGCGGGCCCCCTCCCCTGTCCGTAGGGGTCGCGGGCCCCTCCCCTGTCCGTAGGGGTCGCGGGCCCCTCCCCTGTCCGTAGGGGTCGCGGGCCCCTCCCCTGTCCGTAGGGGTCGCGGGCCCCTCCCCTGTCCGTAGGTGTCGCGGGCCCCTCCCCTGTACGTAGGTGTCGCGGGCCCCTCCCCTGTCCGTAGGGGTCGCGGGCCCCTCCCCTGTCCGTAGGTGTCGCGGGCCCCTCCCCTGTACGTAGGTGTCGCGGGCCCCTCCCCTGTCCGTAGGGGTCGCGGGCCCCTCCCCTGTCCGTAGGGGTCGCGGGCCCCTCCCCTGTCCGTAGGGGTCGCGGGCCCCTCCCCTGTCCGTAGGTGTCGCGGGCCCCTCCCCTGTCCGTAGGTGTCGCGGGCCCCTCCCCTGTACGTAGGGGTCGCGGGCCCCTCCCTGTACGTAGGGGTCGCGGGCCCCTCCCCTGTACGTAGGGGTCGCGGGCCCCTCCCATGTTTTGTGGGGGGGAAAAGTAGAACATGCTGCATTTTTTTCTGCACTGAACAAACGCAGTAATGTCCTTAAGGTAAAAGAAGGGGAAAATGCATCGGAAAACATACAAAACGCACATGAAGACATCTGGACTGCGTTTCTCTGATGTCAATCGCCCTTAAAACAAGCAGCAATGACAGCCGCCACTTTGCCAAATTACAATTTGTACTTCCTACTTCCTCGTTTTTTTGTTTATAATAATTTTTTTTCCTTTCTGATCCTCTTTTCACTGCAAGCCTAATAGAAAGCGTCTGTCTACCTGCAACAAACTTGCTGCAGTCTGTAATAATTTGAAACGCCCACAGTGCTCTGATAGGCAGAGATCATGTGATCTGGCCTGTTTGATCTCACGCTTCTGAGAGCAGCCATTTTTGTTTGACAACAAGGACCCAAAATGTTGTGGTCCGCCTGGAGGGGCCCGGTGGAGGGCAGAGCGTCCGCCCTGGAGGGGGGCCCGGTGGAGAGCAGAGCGTCCGCCCTGGAGGGGGGCCCGGTGGAGAGCAGAGCGTCCGCCCTGGAGGGGGGCCCGGTGGAGGGCAGAGCGTACGCCCTGGAGGGGGGCCCGGTGGAGGGCAGAGCGTCCGCCCTGGAGGGGGGCCCGGTGGAGGGCAGAGCGTCCGCCCTGGAAGGGGGCCCGGTGGAGGCCAGAGCGTCCGCCCTGGAGGGGGGCCCGGTGGAGGGCAGAGCGTCCGCCCTGGAGGGGGGCCCGGTGGAGGGCAGAGCGTCCGCCCTGGAGGGGGGCCCGGTGGAGGGCAGAGCGTCCGCCCTGGAGGGGGGCCCGGTGGAGGGCAGAGCGTCCGCCCTGGAGGGGGGCCCGGTGGAGGGCAGAGCGTCCGCCCTGGAGGGGGGCCCGGTGGAGGGCAGAGCGTCCGCCCTGGAGGGGGGCCCGGTGGAGGGCAGAGCGTCCGCCCTGGAGGGGGGCCCGGTGGAGGGCAGAGCGTCCGCCCTGGAGGGGGGCCCGGTGGAGGGCAGAGCGTCCGCCCTGGAGGGGGGCCCGGTGGAGGGCAGAGCGTCCGCCCTGGAGGGGGGCCCGGTGGAGGGCAGAGCGTCCGCCCTGGAGGGGGGCCCGGTGGAGGGCAGAGCGTCCGCCCTGGAGGGGGGCCCGGTGGAGGGCAGAGCGTCCGCCCTGGAGGGGGGCCCGGTGGAGGGCAGAGCGTCCGCCCTGGAGGGGGGCCCGGTGGAGAGCAGAGCGTCCGCCCTGGAGGGGGGCCCGGTGGAGAGCAGAGCGTCCGCCCTGGAGGGGGGCCCGGTGGAGAGCAGAGCGTCCGCCCTGGAGGGGGGCCCGGTGGAGAGCAGAGCGTCCGCCCTGGAGGGGGGCCCGGTGGAGGGCAGAGCGTCCGCCCTAGAGGGGGGCCCGGTGGAGGGCAGAGCGTCCGCCCTAGAGGGGGGCCCGGTGGAGAGCAGAGCGTCCGCCCTGGAGGGGGGCCCGGTGGAGAGCAGAGCATCCGCCCTGGAGGGGGGCCCGGTGGAGAGCAGAGCGTCCGCCCTGGAGGGGGGCCCGGTGGAGAGCAGAGCGAACGCCCCTGGAGGCCTGGAGGGGGCCCGGTAAACCTACAAACCACAGCCCAAAATTATCCAAGATACATTCATCATAGAGAGGACTGATATTGTTTCCTGGATTACCTCTGGTTGTCATAACACAAGTACTAGAAATGTAATATCCATATTAAAACCCCTTTAAGGCCCCTCGCACACGGGACCACCCAGGTGCAGTGTACAGCCCCGTCTCCTGCAGCCTGTCTAGTTTATGGCGGGTTACAACTGCACTGAGCTAAAAACTGTACTGAGTAATACTCGCGTTTCGGGGCCCTATGCATTCTGGGCCACAGAGAAGACCCGCATTCCACAACACACAGGGCCCTAAACACGGGTACCCCTCAGTACAGCGCTCAGCCCCATCTAGCCGCATATATGCCATAGACTGACGGGCTGCAGGGGCCGGACACTGTACACGGCACCAATGTACAAAGGACACAGAGCGGAGCCCAGACCGGCAGATTTAAATATTAAGGTGATTGGTCGGGGCTTTTGAACTTGCGAGTTGCTTTTTGGCTGTTTTGGGGATTATTTTGCTTTGTGACATCATTAAGGATTTCCTTCCCTCTCTGATGGTCTTACGCGTGTCTCCTCCTCTCCTAGGACTATCCATGGATTGATCTACAATGCGTTGAAGCTGTTTATGGAAATGAACCAAAAACTTTTCGATGACTGCACCCAACAGTTTAAAGCAGAGAAACAAAAGTAAGTGTCGCCTGTTACCTCCCAATCCGCCTCTGTGTGCTCCGAGCACGACTTACCTCCATCGGGGGGGGGGAGACCGGGCCGAGGGATGGGCAGGAGAGGCAGCCGCCTTGGGTGCTCCGAGCACGACTTACCTCCATCGGGGGGGGGGAGAGACCGGGCCGAGGGATGGGCAGGAGAGGCAGCCGCCTTGGGTGCTCCAGCAGGAAGAGGGTGTAACCCATACTGCTGAATATGTTTACAGCTAGGGGCGGGGTTGGGGGTTGGTCTATTCACCTTGAAGCTCCCACCCCCGCACTGTGTAGAGGTTTCACCAACGAGGAGCAATGTATTCTTCACATAGTCACCGAAGTATGAGGCTTTTCCTTTATGGAATGGGGTGGGGGGGGGCGGGGGAAGGAACATTGCCGTCCTTGTCCCGTCCGTTGGGAGGGGGTCACCGTAATTCTTCAGCACACACCAGGCAGCTGTGAAGGGGACTTCTTGGTATCTTTCCTTAAAACCCAAAAATTTAGCGCTATGTTGCAATACATACAAATATGCGAGAAGCATAAATATATATAAAGGGGTTTCAATGATATGTGATGCGTGAACCAATCAAAAAATAGACAGTTCAATATAAATATTATAGTGACCAGTCCGTAAACACTCTCCAAAGTGCAAATCCGATTACAGTCCAGGTGAGAAATGGTTCCAATGAATAGGTGTCAGAACCACAATTTTAAGTGAACTCATTAACCACTTTCAGCCCCCCGGACCATTTTGCTAGCTTAAGACCAGACCACTTTTTGCGATTTGCCACTCCGTCGCTTTAATTGACAATTGCGCGGTCGTGCGACGCGGCTCCCAAACAAAATTTGACGTCCTTTTTTTCCCACAAATAGAGCTTTCTTTTGGTGGTATTTGATCACCCCTGCGGTTTTTATTTTTTGCGCTATAAACAAAAATAGAGCGACAATTTTGAAAAAATCGCATTATTTTTTACTTTTTTGCTATAATAAATATCCCCAAAAAATATATTAAAAAAAATCATTTTTCTCCCTCAGTTTAGGCCGATACGTATTCTTCTACATATTTTTGGTAAAAAAAAAATCACAATAAGCAATTATTGATTGGTTTGTGCAAAAGTTTTAGCGTTTATAAAATAGGGATAGTTTATGGCATTTTTATAAATTTTTTTTTTTTTTTTTTTTTTTACCAGTAATGGCGGCGATCAGCAATTTTTATTGTGACTGTGACATTGCGGCGGACATATCGGACATTTTTGACACATTTTTGGGACCATTATCATTTCTACAGTAATCAGTGCTATACAAATACAGTGATTCTTGTGTAAATGACACTGGCAGTGAAGGGGTTAACCAGTGGGTGGCAGTGTAGGGGTTAAGTGTTCCTAGGGGCGTGTTACTAACTGTGGGGGGGTTGGGCTTTGTTTTAGTGAACACTGATCTCTGCTCCAATCACATGGAGCAGAGATCGGCGTCACTTGTTGCTAGGCAGAACGGGGAGATGCTCTTTACAACGGTATCTCTCCGTTCAGCCGCCCCATGAGACGATCGCGGGTATGCCAGCGGCGATTGACTCCGCGGGACCCGCGACCGGACTCGCGGGAGGGTCCCAACCAGCACGTGAACGCAGGGCGGCATTTAAAACTGTACCTACCTGTACTCCAATATGCCTGCCTGTGCCATTCTGCCGACGTACATCAACGTGCGCCGGTCGGGAAGTGGTTAAGAATGGAGGAAACACCCCCAGCACCACCGGCAGTATGGAGGAGGCTTACCGGAAGATGTAGGCTTATCGGGGCTTACGCCACCAAAGTCACAATAGGCTTATATGTTTAGACCAGCCTGGTAAGGATAACAGGTCCTCTGTCTCCTCTCCAATATCAGTAGCAAGTAGTAAATAATTTCCAGAAACATCAAATGGAAGGCGGAAACTTGGTATCATGTACAGGACCGTCCAAATAAAGAACTAGCATAGCGTGATACCGGAAAAAGATTTTTTGGGGGGTTTAATATAAAAAGTAAAACACTCACATTTCAGGCGTACATGATCAACGTGTAAACATATGTAAGCGATATCTGCAAGGGAGTCCACTGACGCGTTTCGTCTAGAGTCGTCATCTGGGGTGTGGACCCCCTTGTAAAGAAATGGTGACCCCAATTTGCGCATGACGCCGGAGAACTTCCGCCTAGCGTGACTTCCGGTTGAAAATTCTTAATGCCAACAAGGGATTCTGGCGCTTGGTAATCCAATGTCAATAACATAATTGAATTTGCAATTATAAAATGAATAATTAGGTGGATGGATAACACAGAGCTCATCATAAGGTCCGTCTCCAGACAAGACAATGTATATAAAAGTACTTGAAATGTATAGCTGGTCCAATCGCAGATTCTTGCTGAATGGATGGATGGTGGATACGCAGAGTCACAGAAGGCGGCTCCTCTCCAGAGTGACGTCAACTCGCAAACGTAGGCAGAGAATATATAAAAGATAGAAGAGCGCCACTCAGTAAAAATGCTTTTACTCATAGGACAGTATAATACCACTTACATATTAGAGTACACAGGGCTATACGTAAGAGAGCGGCTGCTGTCACAAGCGAGTATCCGAAAGTCCAAGCAACTGTAGTAAGGTCCGCAAGACACTGGGGGGGGAACTCGGCTGTATCTCGCACCCAGGAGAATGCAGAGAGACTCGTGGAGACAGCGTGTGACGTCAGCAGGGGACACAACGCGTTTCAGAGCATGCGCAAAGTTTGTAGGGCACATGCATGCTCCTTTCTCAAGTCTTGGCATAGAGGGGGAGCAACTGCTGATTACTCAGTGGCGCTCTTCTATCTTTACACGAAAATTCTTAAAGCGGGAGTCCGCCGGGAGTTTCGCCATTTTTTTTTTTTTTTTTAAAGCCAGCAGCTACAAATACTGCAGCTGCTGACTTTTAAAATAGTGACACTTACCCGCCCAGCGTGCCCGCGATGTCAGCACCCGAAGCCGATCTCTCGATCGTCTGTCGGGTGCCGCCGCCACCATCTTGCATATGGGAATCAGGAAGTGGAGCCTTTCGGCTTCATTTTCCAGTTCCCTACTGCGCAATAAGGATGGTCCCCGCTGTCTCTGGGATCCGTGTGTTTCCCAGCAGACAGCGGGGGGACCTTCGGAAAGGGGGCGTAGCTTCTGCGGAAAGGGGCATAGCTTCTGCAGAATCTACGCCGGAAGTGGGTGCAGATACCTGTACTGTACAGGTACCTGCACCCCCCTCCCCCCTGAAAGGTGCCAATTGTGGCGCCGGAGGGGGGGGGAGGATTCCAAAGAGCGGAAGGTCCACTTCATTGTGGAGCTCCGCTTTAATGAGTTCACTAAAAATTGTGGTTCTGACACCTATTCCTTGGAACCATTTCTCACCTGGACTGTAATTTGGATTTGCACTTTGGAGAGTGTTTATGGACTGGTCACTATAATATTTATATTGAACTTTCTTTCTATTTTTTGTTTGGTTCACATATGATTGAAACCAGCACTATATTTATTTTTATATATATATATGTATATATTATAATGTATGTATCTGTGTGTGTTTCACGCATATTTGTATGTATTGCAACATAGCGCTACCTTTTTTTGTACTTTTATGCTTTTGTCTACAGCAGTGTTGGCTGCTAAGTTGCAAAATAATTTTTTCACAGTGCAGTATATACACATTTTTTTCTTTTGGTATCATCCCTTGCAGTACTCAGACTGGGCAGGGGTGTTGCATGCGGATGACAAGGAGAAGAGTAGAGAGATGACCTCACCTGTCTTCTGCTGTATCTACAGAGGGAGCCAAGGCTGTCACTCAGGCTGGACATCACTCTTGTCTGCTCTTCTCCATCTGCCTTGCAGTAGGGATGGGGAGATTCGTGGCTTACAGAAGGAAGAAAGCACGGTGGACAGCTGTAGCTGTTAGCATGGCCTCGGCTTTAAGAGCCAGCAAAGGGGCTTTCTGGAAAAAGTGACCCAGGTGGCTCTAGAGATGGGAGAGATCATTTTTATGGGGCTCTCAAAGTGCGCCCCCCACCAAGGATGCCCACGGGAGATACCACGTCCTCTCATACCTTTTGGGGGAGCCAGAGAAGGGCTTCTGATGGAAGTGATCCGGGTGGCTCTAGAGATGGGAGAGATCATTTTTATGGGGCTCTCAAAGTGCGCCCCCCACCAAGGATGCCCACGGGAGATACCACGTCCTCTCATACCTTTTGGGGGAGCCAGAGAAGGGCTTCTGATGGAAGTGATCCGGGTGGCTCTAGAGATGGGAGAGATCTTTTTTTATGGGGCTCTCAAAGCCCAACCAAGGATGCCCACGGGGGGTACCGGGCTATTTCATGACTCTGGGAAATTGCTCATACAGTAAGAGGAACTCCGAGAACATCCATTCCCGCCTGGGAATGGATGTTTTACTACTGATGGTGGTAATTTTTAAAATCCCTCCTGAGATGTGGAAACCTGATCACCACCTACAAGAAACGTCTGACCTCTGTGATCACCAACAAGGGTTTCTCCACCAACTACTAAGGGGGTCAAATACTTATTTTACTCACTGAACTCCATTTATAACATTTGTATTGTGTGATTTCTCTGGATTTTTGGTTGATCTTCTGTCTCTATCATATAAAATACACCTCTGATAACATTTCTATGTAAGTGGGCAAACCTACACCATCTGCAGGGGAATCGATCAGTATTTTCCCCACTGTTTGTGTCCTTCTACTATTTGTAGCTGACTTTCCATTGTTTGGGGGTAGACTGGGGGAGGGGGGGGGGCTCCACTTTAAGGACTAGTAAGCTGCAATTATATGACATTTGTGTTTTTGCATTTAGTGATCTATGTGACCCGATCCCCCTCCCCCTACGATCTCTTCCGGTCAATGGCCGTCCTTCCATCCGCTCACGTCTTGCTTTGTGTTCCAGGGAGAAGCTGAAGCTGAAGGAGAGAGAAGAAGCTTGGGTTAAAATAGAAAACCTCGCCAAATCCAACCCCCAGGTGAGGACTCCCGGACTCCCATAATGCATCTGTGGTTGCTGGACCTGATAATGAAGCCATGTTGGCCAGACTTTGCAAATGTTGGTCTCCCATTGACGATGCTTCAACCCCTCCCCCCCCCTCAGAGCTGCGTGTTTTGATTGGTTGACGGTGCTGCGCTCTCCTCTGTGCCAGCGCTGGGAGCTGCCGGGAGCTGCAGCATTGCCGCGCAGTGAACTCGGGTGTTTGCTTGGCTCCTGTGTGGGGGACAGGCTGGCGCTCTGGCGTAGTCATCGGGCGCTGGAGCCCTCACCCGTCAGACCAGCTCTGTGCCGCCACATTCCGCTCTGTGAGTGAAGCATCCATTCATGTCAGCTGCATGAGTCGGTCCCCCCGGGGGGTCGGGCGCCTAGAGGTACCACCAACGAATGCAGCCGCGTCCCGTTGTCTGTCACCTCTGTAAATAACCCGCATTTTAGTGTTTGCCTGAAAGTGATTGGTCATGTGACCTGTTTTATTTTTTAGCCCCGCCCTGTTCTCTTCATTCTGTTCTGTGACACCCAGAGATCTTTTTATTGGTGTTTGTAAAATGTACAATAAAGATGATTTGACAGTAATGATGATTTTGGTGTATAGTGCAGCCTTGTGTATGATCTGTATGATCCCCATTCCCCCGGGAGCAGACCCCCCCCATATTCATTCCCCGGGAGCAGACCCCCCACCTCACATGACCCCCATATTCATTCACTGGGAGCAGACCCCCCATATTCATTCCCCGGGAGCAGACCCCCCCACCTCACATGACCCCCATATTCATTCCCCGGGAGCAGACCCCCCACCTCACATGACCCCCATATTCATTCCCTGGGAGCAGACCCCCCCCCCCCCCCATATTCATTCCCCGGGAGCAGACAGACCCCCCACCTCACATGACCCCCATATTCATTCACTGGGAGCAGACCCCCCCCATATTCATTCCCGGGAGCAGACAGACCCCCCACCTCACATGACCCCCATATTCATTCACTGGGAGCAGACCCCCCCATATTCATTCCCTGGGAGCAGACCCCCCACCTCACATGACCCCCATATTCATTCCCCGGGAGCAGACCCCCCCACCTCACATGACCCCCATATTCATTCCCCGGGAGCAGACCCCCCACCTCACATGACCCCCATATTCATTCACTGGGAGCAGACCCCCCATATTCATTCCCCGGGAGCAGACCCCCCATATTCATTCCCCGGGAGCAGACCCCCCATATTCATTCCCCCGGGAGCAGACCCCCCATATTCATTCCTCGGGAGCAGACCCCCCACCTCACATGACCCCCATATTCATTCCCTGGGAGCAGACCCCCCCATATTCATTCCCCGGGAGCAGACAGACCCCCCACCTCACATGACCCCCATATTCATTCACTGGGAGCAGACCCCCCCATATTCATTCCCTGGGAGCAGACCCCCCACCTCACATGACCCCCATATTCATTCACCGGCAGCAGACCCCCCACCTTACATGACCCCCCCCATATTCACCGGGAGCAGACCCCCACCTTACATGACCCCCATATTCATTCACCGGGAGCAGACCCAACTCACATGACCCCCCATATTCATTCACCGGGAGCAGACCCAACTCACATGACCCCCCCATATTCATTCACCGGGAGCAGACCCCCCACCTTGCATGACCCCCCCCATATTCACCGGGAGCAGACCCCCACCTCAAATGACCCCCCCCATATTCATTCACCGGGAGCAGACCCCCCACCTTACATGACCCCCCATATTCATTTACTGGGAGCATACCCCCCAACTCACTTGCCCCCCCCCCCCCCCATATTAATTCACCGGGAGCAGACCCCCCCACCTCACATGACCCCCCATATTCATTCCCCGGGAGCTGATCTCACACGACCCCCCCATATTCATTCACCGGGAGCAGACCCCCCACCTCACACGACCCCCCCATATTCATTCACCAGGAGCAGAACCCCACCTCACATGACCCCCCCATATTCATTCCCCGGGAGCTGATCTCACACGACCCCCCCATATTCATTCACCGGGAGCAGACCCCCCACCTCACACGACCCCCCCATATTCATTCACCAGGAGCAGAACCCCACCTCACACGACCCCCCATATTCATTCCCCAGGAGCTGATCTCACACGACCCCCCCCATATTCATTCACCGAGAGCAGACCCAACTCACATGACCCCCCCCCCCATATTCATTCACCAGGAGCAGAACCCCACCTCACATGACCCACCCCCATCTCACATGACACCCCCCCCCCCATATTCACCCGGAACAGACCCCTGGCCTCGTATGACCCCGTATTAATTCACCGGGAGCAGACCCCCACCTCATATGAACCCCCCCCCAATATTCATTCACCGGGAGCAGACTCCCAACCTTGTATGACCCCCATATTCAATCACCGGGAGCAGGCCCACACCTCAGATGACCCCCCCCCCCATATTCATCGGGAGAAGACCTCACATGACCCCATATTCATTCACTGGGAGCAGACCCCCGACCCCATATTCCAGGGATATGCAATTAGCGGACCTCCAGCTGTTCCAAAACTACAAGTCCCATCATTCCTCTGGGTGTCGTGTTTGTGGCTGTCAGTCTTGCTATGCCTCATGGGACTTGTAGTTCTGCAACAGCTGGAGGTCCACTAATCGCATATCCCTGTCATATTCATTCACTGGGAGCAGATCCCCCGACCTCGTATGACCCCCATATTCATTTACCAGGGGCAGACCCCAACCAGTGTACATCTGTATGAGGGCCCCGCTTACCCTGCACAGGTGTTCTGTCCATCGCCGTGTAGACAGGCCCATTAATGTTAGTTGGGACAGACGTAGCGGCACACAGTCACTGCGCCCAATCTGTGCGTTGGTGAGGTGCGTTTGGAGCCGTCCACAGATGTCAGATTGGGAGCAGCGTCTGTGCAACTACTGCCTGCATGGGGATCCACAGAACACCAGTACATACCTGTGTAAATATGGGCCTCACATGGGTGTGCATTGTAACACAGAAAATGTGCTATAGGTGGGATTTTAAAGGCACTGAAACCGAAATCATAATTAAAATGCAAAAAAAGTTATTGTACCAACATTAAAAGCAAGGGGAAGTTGTTAAAACCAATACATTGTATTGTGTGTAGTGTGTGTGTGTGTGTGTGTGTGTGTGTGTGTGATGTGATATATATATATATATATATATATATATATATATATATATATATATATAATATTATGGAGATAGTGTACAAAATCTTGAGAATCCCCATCGGTCAGAGATCATGCGTGAAGAGATGAACCCAAACATGTTTCAACTTATGCAATCTTCTTCAGGATTTTTTTTTATAGCATGAGTAGTGTCTAAAGAAACAAAAACACCAGTCAAGGAATAGGGAGCATAATACACAATATTTATTATTTTTCTTGTGTATTATGCTCCCTATTCCTTGATTGGGGTGTTTGTTTCTTTAGAATCTGCCCATCCTATAAAAAAAAAAAGAAGACTGCGACAGTTGAAACACGCTTGGGTTCATCTCTTCAGCCATGATGTCTGACCAATGGGGATTCTCATGATTTTGTACACAGTGTGTGTGTGTGTGTATGTATGTGTATGTGTGTATATATATATATATATATATATATAGATAGATAGATAGATAGATATAGATATAGATATAGATATAGATATAGAGAGAGAGATAAATATATAGATAGAGATAGATATAGATATAGCTATATAGAGATAGAGAGAGATATAGATAGATAGAGATAGAGATAGATATAGATATATAGAGAGATATAGATATATAGAGATAGAGAGAGATATAGATATATATATATATATGAGATATTTTTTATATTTAGTATGTGTATATGTTATCTATATCTCTCAGGGCTCAAAATTTCAAGTCCTGAGCCACTAGTTAGGTCTTAAAAGCTACCCCACCCAACCTCTACCCCGTCCCGCCCCTAAGTCTACCCCTAAACACGCCCTCGTAAATTATCTCATGAAATTACACTGATTTACAGAATTTAGTTCCAAAAAGAAATATTAACAACTTTAACAATATTAACATAAAGAATATCACTACCCATCAGTGCAGCATACCAATGCTGCTTCATCAGTACCCATTAGTGCAGCTTATCAGTGCCACCTCATTAGTGCCCATCAATGCAGCATATCACTTCTGCCTTATCAGTGCAGCTTAAGAGTGCCGCCTTATCAGTGGCCATCATTGCAGCCCCATCAGTACAGCATATCAGTGCAGCCTATCAGTGCTGCTTATCAGTTTCACCCCATCAGTGGCCATCAGTGCAGCCTTATTGCCCATCAGTGCAGTATATTGCTCTCTTCTCCGCTGAGACACATCTTGTATATGAATAGCCTGTGCTGTCAAATGAAGTCCCGCCTCCTGGACCGGCCTCTCCAATAGACGGCACACTGGTCCAATGCTGGTCCCGGAGGCGAGACTTCATTTGACAACACGGCTATCCATATACAAGATGTGTCTCGGAGGTAGAACCCCGCTTTGCGCAATCCGGCAGTTTCCTGGCTGATCATTTCTGGAAGAAGCGGTGCAGCCTTTTTTACAGCACATCAGAGCGGTTTGGGGGGCCGGGAGCCCCCCACCCCCCCCCCCCCCCCCCTTTGGGGCCGCACAGCTTCTGCCAGAAGCGATCAGCCAGGAGACTGTCAGTCCAGTCTGCCCCTATTCCACACTCGTCCTCCACTAAATTCCACTCACTAAATGTGAGCAGGCAAGTGGAAATTTTGAGGGCTGAGTATATACTGTAGATATATATATTATATAACAATATGTATTGGTTTTAACAACTCCCCCTCTGCTTTTAATAATTGTACAATAAACTTTTTTGCATTTTGATTTATGATTTTGGTCTCCTGGTACCTTTTAAAATCCCATCCATAGCACATTCTCTTTGTTCGGGGATGAGGCACCGGTATTTGGGCATATATGACTCCGGCATCTATTTGGGTGTATGCTGTAGTACGCTTCGTGTGAACGAGGCCCCAAGAGCTGCATCATCTCAGGTTTAGTTAAAGCTTTTTTTCTGTATCGTACATCACGGGACACAGAGCCATATTAGTAACTATATGGGTTATATAGGCCACTTTTAGGTGATGGACACTGGCACACCCTAGACAGGAACTTTTCTCCCTATATAACCCCTCCCCTTACTGGGAGTACCTCAGTTTTTTCACCAGTGTCTAAGGTGGTGGTCACGAGTAAAGATGTGCTGAGCTCCGCTGGAGTAATCCTTGCTGGGGCAAGCAATGCAGGCGGATACATTCAAAGTGTCTCTTTAGGCCAAATTGTATGGTACCCGGGCCTCGTGTCGGAAGAAACGAGGTTTAGCCTGTAACGCTTCTCTCTTTTGAGAGCTGGACCCCGGGATCCAGTGCTTTTGTTTTTTTCAGCCATATAGCTTCCTGGTGGGGTGCTATATGTGTCCAAGGGAGTGGAACCCCCGATAAAAAGGGGCCCGGTCCTTTGAAGGTTTTTTTTAACGGAGCCCGGCGCAAGGGGTGAGGATTGGTTCTGTTTGGTTTACCACAACACCCTGTGGCAATATAAGGTAAGGGAGATTCCTAAAGAATTTTTAAGTTCTTATGGGTTTTTCCTTTAAGTAAATGTCATGCCTAAAGTCTCCACTGGGGTGGCTGGCAAGAGCACATACCTGTTCCATGCTTGTTCAGATCTCGTTCTGTGTCAGTAGAAGCTGCAGGCTTCCTCCAGTCCCCAGCCTCTGGTAAGATATTGGGGGGGGGGGGGGTTCTTCAAAATATATCCCCCCACCAGGGCTTCTCTCTCCAGGAGGCAGATGGAGATGTCAGACCCACTCTAGATCTCAAAGATCTAAACCGATTCCTGAATATCTGCTCTTTCCGCATCTAGCCAATTTGATCAGTTGTCTCCATCCTGCAAGGAGGAGAACTTTTGGCGTCAATCGACATCAAGGATGCATACCTGCATGTGGCTATTTTCCCCACTCATCAGAAGTATCTACGTTCCGTGGTAGAGAAACTCCATTTTCAGTTTGTAGCTGTGCCTTTCGGTCTGGCTACTGCCCCTCGGGTGTTTACAAAGGTTCTGACCAAGTTAAGGGCTCAAGGTATAACAATTGTGGTATACCTAGACAGCCTGCTCTTGATAGACCAGTCGGTAGCCCGCTTAGGCCGAAGCATGGTCACCACAGTCAGCTAACTGGAATACCTAGGTTGGATCCTCAACCTAGAGAAATCTTCTTTAAAAACATTAAGAAGACTAGAGTCTGATCATAGATACAGCCCAGAAAAGGGTGTTTTTACCCCAGGCAAAGATCATTTCCATAAACTAGCTGGTTCAGGTGCTCAAGGTGAAGAAGGTTCCTTCTATTCGCCTTTGCATGAGGTTGTTGGGGAAGATGGTGGCTTCATTCGAAACAATTCCCTATGCTCAGTTTTATTCGAGACTGCTGCAAAAGAGTATCTTATCTGCTTGGAACAAGAAGGTCCAAGCGCTCGATTTTCTAATGCGTCTGTCACCAAAGGTGCGCCAGAGCCTCAGTTGGTGGAGGATATCCAAGAATCTGCAGAAGGGGAAATCCTTCATGCCAGTTACCTGGAAGGTGGTAACAGCAGATGCCAGCCTTTCAGGTTGGGGAGCAGTCCTGAAAGAGGCGACTGTTCAAGGAAAATGGTCCAGTACCGAAAAGGACCTTGCCCATCAATATTCTAGAGATTTGGGCAGCGCGTTTAGCCCTAAGGGGCTGGACGTTCAGGTTGCGGAATTGTCTGGTCCGCAGCAGTGCCTTATATCAATCACCAAGGGGGCACCAGAAGTCATGCAGCCCAGTTAGAGGTAAACCATATCCAAGCCTGGGCAGAAGAGCATGTGCCATGCATATCGGCAATCTTCATTCCAGGGATAGAGAATTGGCAGGCGGACTACTTGAGTCGCCAACAGTTGTTCCCGGGGAAATGGTCCTTCACCCCGACATCTTCCTGGTCATATGCCAAAGATGGGGGGGGTCCCGGATGTGGATCTGTTTGCATCCAGGTTCAACAACAAGGTCGACAACTTTGTGTCAAGAACAAGGGATCCGCTCGTTCGCGGAACGGACGCCTTTAGTGACCCTGTGGGATCGGTTCTCCCTGATTTAGGCATTCCCTCCTATTCTGATGCTACCTCGTCTTCTTTGCAGAATCAAGCAGGAAAATAAGTCAGTGGCTCTTGTGGCCCAGAAGTTCCTGGTATGTAAAGATCGTAAGGATGGCAGTAGGGGACCCATGGACCTTACCACCATGCCCAGACCTGCTATCAGAGGGATCAGTATTCCATCCTACCTTACAAACGCTACATTTAACAGTTTGGCTGTTGAAACCCACATTCTGAAGAATCGTGGGCTTTCAGGTTCAGTGATCTCTACCTTGATTAATGCAAGAAAGCCGGCTTCCAGAATCATTTATTATAGAGTCTGGGGGGGGGGGATATGTTTCCTGGTGTGAATCCAGGGGTTGGCATCCTAGAAAATATGTTATAGGTAGAATTCTTGCCTTTCTGCAAATGGGATTAGAAATTAAGCTGGCCTTGAGTACCTTCAAAGGTCAGGTCTTGGCCTTATTGGTATTGTTCCAACGACCACTTGCTTCACATTCTCTGGTCCATAATTTCATACAGGGGGTAACATGGCTTAATCAGCCGGTTAGGTCACCCTTGAAACCTTCAGACCTGAATCTAGTTTTGTCGGCTTTACAAAAGCAGCCTTTTCAGCTAATACAGCATACTCCTTTGATCCCTTTGACCAGGAAGTTAGTTTTTCTGGTTGCCATATCTTCTGCAAGAAGGGTATCGGAGTTGGCTGCTTTTCCTTGCAAAGAGCCATATTTAATTATTTACAAGGATAGAGCAGTATTGTGTCCTCATCCTAACTTTCTACCGAAGGTAGTGTCAGGTTTTCATCTAAACCAGGATAATATTGTTCTACCTTCATTTTTTCCAGAACCCTGTTCTATGGAAGAAAAGTCGCTACATTCTCTTGATGTAGTGAGAGCAGCCAAGGTCTATTTGAAGGCGACTGCTCAGATTCGAAAAACAGATGTTTTGTTTGTGTTGCTTGAAGGTCCTAGGAAAGGACAGGCAGCATGGAAATCCATTATTTCTAAGTGGATTTGGCAAATAATTGTTCAAGCTTACGGTTTGAAAGGGAAGGTTTTAGCTTTTCAAATCAAAGTGCGCTCCACAGGGCTGTTAGTGCTTCATGGGTGGTGCATCACCAGGCCTCCGTGGCTCAAATCTACAAGGCCGCAACTTGGTCTTCAGTCCATACATTCACCAGATTCTATCAGGTGGCTTTAAAGACGTGAGGATATCGCCTTTTGGCGCAGTGTACTGCAGTATAGGTCCTCAGGTCTGATGGCGCCCTGTTTTTTGTTTGTGTCTCCCTCCCCTCAGATAGCATTGCTCTGGGACATCCCATATAGTTATTACTATGGCTCTGTGTCCCGTGATGTACGATAAAGAAAATAGGATTTTTATAACCGCTTACCTGTAAAATCCTTTTCTTGGAGTACATCACGGGACACAGCGGTCCCTCCCCTCTTTCTGTTATACACGTGTATGGCTTTGCTACAAAAACAGAGGCACTCCCGGTAAGGCGAGGGGTTATATAGGGGGCTAAACCTCCTGTCTAGGGTGTGCCAGTGTCCATCACATAAAGGTGCTATATAACCCACATAGTAATTACTATGGCCGCCCTGTGTCCCGTGATGTACTCCAAGAAAAGGATTTTACACATAAGCTGTTATAAAAATCCAATTTAATATATATATATATATATAATATAGCTTTAGTTACCCTTTAAAAAAAAACCTGTTTAGAATGGGACTTTTAATGATACAAATTAAAATGCATACAAATTTTATTCAGCGAATCTCATTAAAATCGCATAAAAACGAGAGCAGGTGTAACGGTGATCATGATGAAATTTGGGTGCAAGCTTTTCATGTCTAATGCATTTTGAGATATTCTTTTCTAAACCTGGAGCTGAATTTCAGCATGATCCCTATTCTACCCATTCTCTTGTGTTTTAGTTTTTATTAATTAATTTTTTTTTTAATTTAGTTTTGCTGAATAAAAGTTCAGCAGCAAGAAGAGGGCGGGGCAACCCTGCAGCAGGAGGAGGGCGGGGGCAACCCTGCAGGAGGACGGAAGGGGAGGAGGGCGGGGGCAACCCTGCAGGAGGAGGGCGGGGGCAACCCTGCAGGAGGAGGGCGGGGGCAACCCTGCAGGAGGAGGGCGGGGCAACCCTGCAGGAGGACGGAGGGGAGGAGGGCGGGGGCAACCCTGCAGGAGGAGGGCGGGGGCAACCCTGCAGGAGGAGGGCGGGGGCAACCCTGCAGGAGGAGGGCAGGGCAGCTGTTGATATTGTAGGGAGAATAAAAAAAAAAAAAAAAACTTCAGCTTCAAAGACCGGCTCTGGACAAAATGAAAGTATAATTGAAGGAAAAACTTTATTCGTGTTGGATGAAGTGGGGGAAGGATTAGACCCCCTGCTGGGTTCTTATTGCTGTCTGTGTCCCTATTAGGGAGATCCCTCCCTCCCCCCCTTTATTTGTCCTGGTTACCATTATCACTGAGAGTGGAAAAAATACAATTTTGGGTTGTCGCCAGAAACGTAATGGAAGGGAAATCTTCTAATGGGGACACTAGTTCTGGTGACCGGGGGGGGTCCCCAAGAAATTACCATAATTTGCAGGGATTTCCTTTCACTTACTTTTTGGCTGTGGGACAGGAAGTGAAGGGAAATCTCCCCCAATGGACACAGATAGAGAAAAAAAAATCTGGTAGGGGTTATAGTCCTTCTTTTATTCTATCCAAAATGTAAAAAAAATAATTGCCTATAGTTCGTCTTTAATTTTGGAAAGTGCCAGGAAGTGTTGAGCCTCTGTCAGTCTTTTATTGATGTAACTGTGGGAAGAGGGAGTACCAGAGCACCAAACCAGCAGGTTGGAGTCGAGATTAAAATCAAGAAAAAGCTCTACATCTATCCTACGCGTTTCAGCCACTAGAGTGTCCCTTTTATCAGGGCTTGAGGTGTTGGGGGGGAAAACTAAAGGTGGAAAATTCATGTGAGGGGTTAACTGGCACTCTGGTCAGCAGATGGTTATTGCTGGGAGTGTGCTTGGACCCCTGAAATGAGTTGGCGGCACATGCAGGTTTAGCTTTAACAGTCATAATGGAATGAGGGAGGGGAAGGAGAGGAGCAGAAAGGAGTGAACAGAAGAGGAGCTGGGAGGGAAGGAGAGGAGTGGAGCTGGGCGGGGAGGAGTGGAGCTGGGCGGGGCCTGGGTGGAGTGGAGCGGGGCCTGGGCAGAGTGGAGCGAGGCCTGGGCGGAGTGGAGCGGGGGAGCTGGGAGCGAAGGATAGGGGGCAGGGTAAGGAGAGGAGCTGGGGAGGGAAGGAAGGGGAGAAGAGGAGCTGGGAGGGAAGGAAGGGGAGAAGAGGAGCTGGGAGGGAAGGAAGGGGAGAAGAGGAGCTGGGAGGGAAGGAAGGGGAGAAGAGGAGCCGGGAGGGAAGGAAGGGGAGCTGGGAGGGGAAGGAAGGGGAGAAGAGGAGCTGGGAGGGAAGGAAGGGGAGCTGGGAGGGAAGGAAGGGGAGAAGAGGAGCTGGGAGGGAAGGAAGGGTAGAAGAGGAGCTGGGAGGGAAGGAAGGGGAGAAGAGGAGCTGGGAGGGAAGGAAGGGGAGAAGAGGAGCTGGGAGGGAAGGAAGGGGAGAAGAGGAGCTGGGAGGGAAGGAAGGGGAGAAGAGGAGCTGGGAGGGAAGGAAGGGGAGCTGGGAGGGGAAGGAAGGGGAGAAGAGGAGCTGGGAGGGAAGGAAGGGGAGAAGAGGAGCTGGGAGGGAAGGAAGGGGAGAAGAGGAGCTGGGAGGAAGGAAGGGGGAGAAGAGGAGCCGGGAGGGAAGGAAGGGGAGCTGGGAGGGGAAGCAAGGGGAGAAGAGGAGCTGGGAGGGGAAGGAAGGGGAGAAGAGGAGCTGGGAGGGAAGAAAGGGGAGCTGGGAGGGGGAGAAGAGGAGCTGGGAGGGAAGGAAGGGGAGAAGAGGAGCTGGGAGGGGAAGGAAGGGGAGAAGAGGAGCTGGGAGGGGAAGGAAGGGGAGAAGAGGAGCTGGGAGGGGAAGGAAGGGGAGAAGAGGAGCTGGGAGGGGAAGGAAGGGGAGAAGAGGAGCTGGAGGGAAGGAAGGGAGAAGAGGAGCTGGGAGGGAAGGAAGAGGAGCTGGGAGGGAAGGAAGGGGAGAAGAGGGAGCCGGGAGGGAAGGAAGGGGAGCTGGGAGGGGAAGGAAGGGGAGAAGAGGAGCTGGGAGGGGAAGGAAGGGGAGCTGGGAGGGGAAGGAAGGGGAGCTGGGAGGGGAAGGAAGGGGAGCGGGGAGGGGAAGGAAGGGGAGCGGGGAGGGGAAGGAAGGGGAGAAGAGGAGCCGGGAGGGAAGGAAGGGGAGAAGAGGAGCCGGGAGGGAAGGAAGGGGAGAAGAGGAGCCGGAGGGAAGGAAGGGGGAAGAGAGGAGCCGGGAGGGAAGGAAGGAGAGAAGAGGAGTCGGGAGGGAAGGAAGGGGAGAGGACTTTACTGGGAAGGAGAGGAGAAAAGGGGAAAGGGGTGGAGCGGGGAGGGAAGGAGAAGAACCTGGGAGGAAAGGAGTGTAGTGTTTGAGGGAGATGTGACCGCGGTCACCCTGTATTCAGCACACAGATATATTCTCTTTTCTGTTGCTGTTCTTGGAGCTCTGATGGAGAAAAGCCGTATTCCTGCTGTGGGAGATCCTCTTCGTTGGGTCTAGTTCAGGTTTTTTACCCTCTTCATGGTGTGGCGCCCTCTGCCAGCTGAAAATTTCCCCGACTTCCCAGGGTTGTCCAACTAAAATCTCATATAGAAGAGTAGAATGACTTGTGTGCTGCCTCTTCATTAGGGTAGCCGTAATCACCGAGCACCAGAGGCGATCGGCATGTCTGTGATCTCCGAATGACTGTAATATAAATATATAAATATGAACTTCAGTCTGCAAACCATAAAAAATCATTTAGACTCAAAAAAAAAAAAAAAACCTTTAACATGTTTTTGGTTACCGGAATCCGCCGCTGTCACGTGTCGCTATCTGGCGCCTCTTCTGAGAGTCGAGATCGCTGCTCCAGCATTGTAGTCCCCTCCTGGTGACGTCATCCCGCCACCGTCTCCTGTAACCTGAGAAGACACCACCACTGGACATCCAAAGAAGGACCCTCCCCTCCCCCACGAGATGACTTGGGATCACATGACCACGGATTTAGGTAAGTTGAAGAAGATCGTAGGTGGCTTTTTTTTTTCTTTTAAACCCACCTATGGGGGGGGGGGGGGGGGGGGGGCACATTTCTGGGGATCATATTTATCATGACATGTATAGTAATGGCGGGTAGATCAGAGGGGGAAATCCAAGCTTGGCTCATAAAAGCTCAAAGTTCATAAAACATACAAAGAAAATCCCAATAATTATATATGAATGTGGTTGTGTGAGCGTCCCCTCCCCCATACACCCCCCCCCCGCGATCCAGGCTGTAAGTCATATGAAGACGCCATTTTTTTATTGCTACCCTCCTCCTCCTCTTTATATATAAGCACAAGTCATCTGATATTGTAATCACATATAGATGTTTTCCTGCTTCCTTTTGCTGCGAGATATTCGGCTGAAACGCGTCAGTTTTCTCCCAGCATGTGATTATTATTACATGTCGCCTGCATTGCTTTTCATTCACTTCATTCATTTTTCTTCGGCTGACAACTGCAGGATTGTAGTACATTCTGTTTTCTTTTACAAATGCTGTAATGCACTCCTGTATATATCATGTATATACTGTGATATATAATGCATGTAGTGTGTCCTCTCATGCGGTCACGGGTTTATAATGCCCCCCCCCACCTCCTCTTCTCTGGGGTAACCCCGGGATTTTGTCTGTTTCAGTATACCATACACCCCGACACATCCCCTCTGAACAGTCCTGTTGCGATGGAGACAGACGGACCCTTACTTGAAGATGTACAGATGCTTAAAAAGACGGTGCGGGAGGAGGCATCTCAGGTAATCTTACCTTTTACTGTTTTTATGTTTTTCTTTACTTCCTGTTGTGACATTGCAGCAATTTACAAGGTAAGGCAACCATACTTATCGGTGTATAACACACACCTTCATACCAGTGCCCCATCAATGCAGCCTCCCCAGTGCCCCATCAATGCAGCCTCCCCAGTGCCCCATCAAAGCAGCCTCCCCAGTGCCCCATCAAAGCAGCCTCCCCAGTGCCCCATCAAAGCAGCCTCCCCAGTGCCCCATCAATGCAGCCTCCCAGTGCCCCATCAATGCAGCCTCCCCAGTGCCCCATCAATGCAGCCTCCCCAGTGCCCCATCAATGCAGCCTCCCCAGTGCCCCATCAATGCAGCCTCCCCAGTGCCCCATCAATGCAGCCTCGCCAGTGCCCCATCAACGCAGCCTCGCCAGTGCCCCATCAAGGCAGCCTCGCCAGTGCCCCATCAAGGCAGCCTCGCCAGTGCCCCATCAACAGCCTCGCCAGTGCCCCATCAAGGCAGCCTCGCCAGTGCCCCATCAATGCAGCCTCGCCAGTGCCCCATCAATGCAGCCTCGCCGGTGCCCATCAAGGCAGCCTTCGCCAATGCCAATCAATGCCCATCTGCAACCTCACCAATGCTCATCAATGCAGCCTAATCAATGCCCATCTGCAGCCTCACCAATGCTCATCAATGCAGCCTAATCAATGCCCATCTGCAGCCTCACCAATGCTCATCAATGCAGCCTAATCAATGCCCATCTGCAGCCTCACCAATGCTCATCAATGCAGCCTAATCAATGCCCATCTGCAACCTCACCAATGCTCATCAATGCAGCCTAATCAATGCCCATCTGCAGCCTCACCAATGCTCATCAATGCAGCCTAATCAATGCCCATCTGCAGCCTCACCAATGCTCATCAATGCAGCTAATCAATGCCCATCTGCAGCCTCACCAATGCTCATCAATGCAGCCTAATCAATGCCCATCTGCAACCTCACCAATGCTCATCAATGCAGCCTAATCAATGCCCATCTGCAGCCTCACCAATGCTCATCAATGCAGCCTAATCAATGCCCATCTGCAGCCTCACCAATGCTCATCAATGCAGCCTAATCAATGCCCATCTGCAGCCTCACCAATGCTCATCAATGCAGCCTAATCAATGCCCATCTGCAACCTCACCAATGCTCATCAATGCAGCCTAATCAATGCCCATCTGCAGCCTCACCAATGCTCATCAATGCAGCCTAATCAATGCCCATCTGCAGCCTCACCAATGCTCATCAATGCAGCCTAATCAATGCCCATCTGCAGCCTCACCAATGCTCATCAATGCAGCCTAATCAATGCCCATCTGCAACCTCACCATTGCCCATCAATGCAGCCTCAGCAGTTGCCCGTCTGCAGCCTCTCCATCGCAGCCTGATCAGTGCCCATCTACAGCCTCACCATTATACGGAGATTAGATAACACAGAGCGGGGATCTCCCGTTTACTCGGCGGCCCCTATAATATGACGCCCCGCCTCCTGGACCAGCTCCTATGATAGAACACCAGTCCAATGCCGGGACATCTGACGTCCATCATAGTAGATGGTCCAGAAGGCGGGACGTCGTATTATAGGGGGCGCCGGAATCCAGTGGTGCTTGAAAAAGTGTGTATTATACGCTGATAAACACGGTACTTACCGATGTCCTCACAAGATTCACCCGTTCTAAGGCCAAACTGATCTCCGCTCTAGAATCAGATCGTTCATCCAGAAAGGCTTCACCGCTGATCATTACATCCAAATCTATATACAGTGCCTTGCAAAAGTTTTCACCCCCTTGGCATTTTTTGTTTTGTTGCCTCACATCCTGGAATAACACGCATCATTTAATGTACAGAACACGCCCACAACATGGAAGATGTTTTTTTTATTGTGAGGCAAACAAAAACTAGGAGAAAATAACAGAAAAAGTCACTGCAAAACTATTCACCCCCCTAAAGTCAAAACTTTGTAGAGCTGCCTTTTGCGGCTATCACAGCTCCAAGTCACTTTGGATAAGTCTCATGAGTCTGACCACAGATTTTCTATTGGGTTGAGGTCAGGGCTTTGACTAGGCCATTCCAACACATTTACATGTTTCCCATTAAACCACTCAAGTGTTGCTCTAGCAATGTGTTTGGGGTCATTGTCCTGCTGGAAGGTGAACCTCCATCCTAGCCTCAAATCACACACAGAGGGGTACAGGTTTTGCTCAGGAATATCCCTGTATATAGCACCATCCATCTTTCCCTCAACTCTGACCAGTTTCCCAGTCCTGAAAAACATCCCCACAGCATAAGGCTGCCACCACCATGTTTCACGGTGGGGATGGTGTTCTTTGGGTGATGTGTTGGGTTTACGCCAGGCATAGCGTTTTCTTTGATGGCCAAAAAGTCAAATTTTAGTCTCATCAGACCAGATCACCTTCCTCCATACATCAGAGCAGATCACCTTCCTCCATAACATCAGAGCAGATCACCTTCCTCCATACATCAGAGCAGATCACCTTCCTCCATACATCAGAGCAGATCACCTTCCTCCGTACATCAGACCAGATCACCTTCCTCCATACATCAGAGCAGATCACCTTCCTCCATACATCAGAGCAGATCACCTTCCTCCATACATCAGACCAGATCACCTTCCTCCATACATCAGAGCAGATCACCTTCCTCCATACATCAGAGCAGATCACCTTCCTCCGTACATCAGACCAGATCACCTTCCTCCATACATCAGACCAGATCACCTTCTCCATACATCAGACCAGATCACCTTCCTCCATACATCAGAGCAGATCACCTTCCTCCATACATCAGAGCAGATCACCTTCCTCCGTACATCAGAGCAGATCACCTTCCTCCGTACATCAGACCAGATCACCTTCCTCCGTACATCAGACCAGATCACCTTCCTCCATACATCAGACCAGATCACCTTCCTCCATACATCAGACCAGATCACCTTCCTCCATACATCAGAGCAGATCACCTTCCTCCATACATACATCAGAGCAGATCACCTTCCTCCATACATACATCAGAGCAGATCACCTTCCTCCATACATCAGACCAGATCACCTTCCTCCATACATCAGACCAGATCACCTTCCTCCATACATCAGACCAGATCACCTTCCTCCGTACATCAGACCAGATCACCTTCCTCCATACATCAGACCAGATCACCTTCCTCCATACATCAGAGCAGATCACCTTCCTCCATACATCAGAGCAGATCACCTTCCTCCATACATCAGAGCAGATCACCTTCCTCCATACATCAGACCAGATCACCTTCCTCCATACATCAGAGCAGATCACCTTCCTCCATACATCAGAGCAGATCACCTTCCTCCGTACATCAGACCAGATCACCTTCCTCCATACATCAGACCAGATCACCTTCCTCCATACATCAGACCAGATCACCTTCCTCCATACATCAGAGCAGATCACCTTCCTCCATACATCAGAGCAGATCACCTTCCTCCGTACATCAGAGCAGATCACCTTCCTCCGTACATCAGACCAGATCACCTTCCTCCGTACATCAGACCAGATCACCTTCCTCCATACATCAGACCAGATCACCTTCCTCCATACATCAGACCAGATCACCTTCCTCCATACATCAGAGCAGATCACCTTCCTCCATACATCAGAGCAGATCACCTTCCTCCGTACATCAGACCAGATCACCTTCCTCCATACATCAGACCAGATCACCTTCCTCCATACATCAGACCAGATCACCTTCCTCCATACATCAGAGCAGATCACCTTCCTCCATACATCAGAGCAGATCACCTTCCTCCATACATCAGAGCAGATCACCTTCCTCCATACATCAGAGCAGATCACCTTCCTCCATACATCAGACCAGATCACCTTCCTCCATACATCAGACCAGATCACCTCCCTCCGTACATCAGACCAGATCACCTTCCTCCATACATCAGAGCAGATCACCTTCCTCCATACATCAGACCAGATCACCTTCCTCCGTACATCAGACCAGATCACCTTCCTCCATACATCAGAGCAGATCACCTTCCTCCATACATCAGAGCAGATCACCTTCCTCCATACATCAGACCAGATCACCTTCCTCATACATCAGACCAGATCACCTTCCTCCGTACATCAGACCAGATCACCTTCCTCCATACATCAGAGCAGATCACCTTCCTCCATACATCAGAGCAGATCACCTTCCTCCATACATCAGACCAGATCACCTTCCTCCATACATCAGACCAGATCACCTTCCTCCATACATCAGAGCAGATCACCTTCCTCCATACATCAGACCAGATCACCTTCCTCTATACATCAGAGAAGATCACCTTCCTCCATACATCAGACCGGATCACCTTCCTCCATACATCAGACCAGATCACCTTCCTCCATACATCAGACCAGATCACCTTCCTCCATACATCAGAGCAGATCACCTTCCTCCATACATCAGAGCGGATCACCTTCCTCCATACATCAGACCAGATCACCTTCCTCCATACATCAGAGCAGATCACCTTCCTCCATACATCAGACCAGATCACCTTCCTCCATACATCAGACCGGATCACCTTCCTCCATACATCAGAGCAGATCACCTTCCTCCGTACATCAGAGCAGATCACCTTCCTCCGTACATCAGAGCAGATCACCTTCCTCCATACATCAGAGCAGATCACCTTCCTCCATACATCAGACCAGATCACCTTCCTCCATACATCAGAGCAGATCACCTTCCTCCATACATCAGAGCAGATCACCTTCCTCCATACATCAGACCAGATCACCTTCCTCCATACATCAGACCAGATCACCTCCCTCCATACATCAGACCAGATCACCTTCCTCCATACATCAGACCAGATCACCTTCCTCCATACATCAGAGCAGATCACCTTCCTCCATACATCAGAGCAGATCACCTTCCTCCATACATCAGAGCAGATCACCTTCCTCCGTACATCAGAGCAGATCACCTTCCTCCATACATCAGAGCAGATCACCTTCCTCCATACATCAGAGCAGATCACCTTCCTCCATACATCAGAGCAGATCACCTTCCTCCGTACATCAGAGCAGATCACCTTCCTCCGTACATCAGACCAGATCACCTTCCTCCATACATCAGAGCAGATCACCTTCCTCCATACATCAGAGCAGATCACCTTCCTCCATACATCAGAGCAGATCACCTTCCTCCATACATCAGACCAGATCACCTTCCTCCATACATCAGACCAGATCACCTCCCTCCATACATCAGACCAGATCACCTTCCTCCATACATCAGACCAGATCACCTTCCTCCATACATCAGACCAGATCACCTTCCTCCATACATCAGAGCAGATCACCTTCCTCCATACATCAGAGCAGATCACCTTCCTCCATACATCAGAGCAGATCACCTTCCTCCATACATACATCAGAGCAGATCACCTTCCTCCATACATCCATCAGAGCAGATCACCTTCCTCCATACATCAGACCAGATCACCTTCCTCCATACATCAGACCAGATCACCTTCCTCCATACATCAGACCAGATCACCTTCCTCCATACATCAGAGCAGATCACCTTCCTCCAGTACATCAGAGCAGATCACCTTCCTCCGTACATCAGAGCAGATCACCTTCCTCCGTACATCAGAGCAGATCACCTTCCTCCATACATCAGAGCAGATCACCTTCCTCCATACATCAGAGCAGATCACCTTCCTCCATACATCAGAGCAGATCACCTTCCTCCGTACATCAGAGCAGATCACCTTCCTCCGTACATCAGACCAGATCACCTTCCTCCGTACATCAGACCAGATCACCTTCCTCCATACATCAGACCAGATCACCTTCCTCCATACATCAGAGCAGATCACCTTCCTCCATACATCAGACCAGATCACCTTCCTCCATACATCAGACCAGATCACCTCCCTCCGTACATCAGACCAGATCACCTTCCTCCATACATCAGACCAGATCACCTTCCTCCATACATCAGACCAGATCACCTTCCTCCATACATCAGAGCAGATCACCTTCCTCCGTACATCAGAGCAGATCACCTTCCTCCGTACATCAGATCAGATCACCTTCCTCCATACATCAGAGCAGATCACCTTCCTCCGTACATCAGACCAGATCACCTTCCTCCATACATACATCAGAGCAGATCACCTTCCTCCATACATACATCAGAGCAGATCACCTTCACTTTCCACAAGATTTTGGAAGGTGTCTGTGGGAATTCATGCCATTTACGTGAGGTCAGGCACTGATGCTTGGATGTAGACCTGGCTTACCAACAGTGTTCCAGTCCATCACAAAGGTGTTCAGTAGGGATGAGGTCAGGGCTCTGTGCAGGACACTCAAGTTCCTCCACATCAAACTGGCCAAACCATGTCTTTATGGAGCTGGCTCCACTTTGGATATATAACATCCTCCACTGTTCTGGGAAGGCTTTCCGCAAGATTTTTGAAGTTGTCTGCCGGTATTTGGGCCTATTTGTGAATTTAGATGAGAAGACCTGGCTTATCATTGGCTTTCCAATTCATACCAAAGGCGTTGAGTAGGGATGAGGTTAGAGCTCTGTACAGTACACTGGAGCTCCTTCACACTAAACTGCTCATACCATTTCTTTGCTGGCTCTACTCTTCTAAAAAAAAAAAAGGTTTCCGCCAAAATTTGGAGCATGTGTTTGGAAATTTGTGTGTAATCAGCCAAAGGAAAATTTGTGAGGTCAGGTTTTGATGATGGATGAGAAGACCTGGCTTGCATTCCAATTCCTCCTGATGGTGATCAGTAGGGTTGAGGTCAGGGCTCTGTGCAGGACACTTGCATTCCTCCACACCAAACTGGTCACACCATGTCTTTATGGAGCTGGCTTTGTACACGGGGGGGGGGGGGGGGCACAGTAATGTCTTTATGGAGTTGGCTTTGTACATGGGGGGGGGGGGCAGGGCAGTCATGTCTTTATGGAGCTGGCTTTGTACATGGGGGGGCAGTCATGTCTTTATGGAGCTGGCTTTGTACACGGGGGGGGGGGGGGGCACAGTCATGTCTTTATGGAGCTGGCTTTGTACACGGGGGGGGCACAGTCATGTCTTTATGGAGTTGGCTTTGTACACGGGGGGCAGTCATGTCTTTAGGGAGCTGGCTTTGTACACGTGGGGAGGGGGGGGGGGGCAGTCATGTCTTTATGGAGCTGGCTTTGTACACGGGGGGGGGGGGGGCACAGTCATGTCTTTATGGAGCTGGCTTTGTACACGTGGGGGGAGCAGTCATGTCTTTATGGAGCTGGCTTTGTACATGGGGGGGGGCACAGTCATGCTGGAACAGAAAAGGGTCTTCACCAAACTGTTGCCACACGGTTGGAAGAGTCTCTTTGTATGATGGAAGGACTACCAGGACCCTTCACTGGAGGCACCAAAATGGCATCATTGGAAGGGAGGTTCACATACTTTTGGCCATATAATGTATTCACCTAACTTGACTAATCCAACACCGTACTTTCATGAATTATTATCCAAGATAAATCCGCATTAAAGAATGTTTTACCAAAGTGGAGGCCACTTCCAGAGTAATGACCATATTTGGAAAGGCGTTGTCCCGCAGGCCAATGTTATATTGTATGTTTGCTCTAACCTCTTGCTGATCATACAGTGGTGTGAAAAAGTGTTTGCCCCCTTCCTCATTTCCTGTTCCTTTGCATGTTTGTCACACTTAAGTGTTTCGGAACATCAAACCAATTTAAACAATAGTCAAGGACAACACAAGTAAACACAAAATGCAATTTGTAAATGAAGGTGTTTATTATTAAAGGTGAAAAAAAATCCAAACCATCATGGCCCTGTGTGAAAAAGTGATTGCCCCCCTTGTTAAAACATACTATAACTGTGGTTATCCACACCTGAGTTCAATTTCTCTAGCCACACCCAGGCCTGATTATTGCCACACCTGTTCACAATCAAGGCATCACTTAAATAGGAGCTGCTTGACACAGTAAGGTCCACCAGAAGATCCTTAAAAGCTATACATCATGCCGAGACCCAAAGAAATTCAGGAACAATTGAGAAAGAAAGTAATTGAGATCTATCAGTCTGGAAAGGGTTATAAAGCCATTTCCAAAGCTTTGGGAATCCAGCGAACCACAGTGAGAGCCATTATCCACAAATGGCGAAGACATGGAACAGTGGTGAACCTTCCCAGGAGTGGCCGGCCGCCCAAAATTACCCCAAGAGCGCAGCGACGACTCATCCAAGAGGTCACAAAAGACCCCACAACAACGTCCAAGGAACTGCAGGCCTCACTTGCCTCAGTTAAGGTCAGCGTTCATGCCTCCACCATCAGGAAAAGACTGGGCAAAAATGGCCTGCATGGCAGAGTTCCAAGGAGAAAACCACTGCTGAGCAAAAAGAACATCAAAGCTCGTCTCAATTTCTCCACAACACATCTTGATGATCCCCAAGACTTTTGGGACAACATTCTGTGGACCGATGAGACAAAAGTGGAACTCTTTGGAAGGTGTGTGTCCAAGTATATCTGGCGTAGAAGGAACACTGCATTTCATAAAAAGAACATTATACCAACAGTAAAATATGGTGGTGGTAGTGTGATGGTCTGGGGCTGTTTTGCTGCTTCAGGACCTGGAAGACTTGCCGTGATAAAAGGAACTATGAATTCTGCTGTCTACCAAGAGATCCTGAAGGAGAATGTCCGACCATCTGTTCGTGTACTCAAGCTGAAACCAACTTGGGTTCTGCAGCAGGACAATGATCCTAAACACACCAGCAAGTCCACCACCGAATGGCTGAAGAAAAACAAAATGAAGACTTTGGAGTGGCCTAGCCAAAGTCCTGACCTGAATCCTATTGAGATGTTGTGGTATGACCTTAAAAAGGCCGTTCATGCTCGAAAACCCTCTAATGTAACTGAATTAGGACAATTCTGCAAAGATGAGTGGGCCAAAATTCCTCCAGGACGCTGTAAAAGCCTCATTGCACGTTATCGCAAACGCTTGGTTGCAGTTGTTGCTGCTAAGGGTGGCCCAACCAGTTATTAGGTTTAGGGGGCAATCACTTTTTCACACAGGGCCATGATGGTTTGGATTTTTTTTCACCTTTAATAATAAACGCCTTCATTTACAAATTGCATTTTGTGTTTACTTGTGTTGTCCTTGACTATTGTTTAAATTGGTTTGATGTTCCGAAACACTTAAGTGTGACAAACGTGCAAAGGAACAGGAAATGAGGAAGGGGGCAAACACTTTTTCACACCACTGTATATGTACAGCAGACGTGGCGGTGGGGCCTAATAGCCACTTACTACACGTGTCCGTTGTCCTTCACTGCTCTGTGTGGAGAGCGCGCTCACTACGCACTCCCCAACGTCCCCATTTATGATCAGGAACTGGTGGGAGGGGCTCCCAGTCATGTGACATGATCGGGAACGCCACCTTCTTTTGCTCTGCCAGCCCTTTAAGGGAGTTCTGGAGACGGTGGCGAAGGGTATTTGTATTGAAGGGAAGGCCAATAAAACATTTTCTTCATTTCTCTCGCCTGACATTTTTGTGTTTTTCATTTCCAGGCTCTAAAAGATTTAAAGAAGGACCGACCTCTTGTACGACGCAAGTCAGAACTGCCTCAGGACATCTATACCATGAAAGCCTTGGAATCTCATTGCCGAGCTGACGAATTAATAACCCACGACGGCCATTAGACTTTGACAATTCAATCATACTTTGTGGATTTTTTTTCCTCCCTCTTCCCCTCTCCAGAAGCAACGAGTAGAAAGAGGAAAAATAACTTTTTTTTTTTTTTTTTGGTGCCATACCGATCTCTTCAATCGCAGTCCAAGCTTTTCTCACCCCTGTTCTGTAGGCAATAAGTCCCGGCGTTCAGCCTGAGATCTGACGTTCAAACAATGGTAACGAGTCTTCTGCAATCTGTGCAGAGCGATGGGCGACGTCTCACCAAAAATTCACACAGAGCCATGCAAAGGACACTGGTGCTTCGCAACGATCGTTACTTCAATTTACTAACGCGTTTCTTTACTTTGCTCTTTTATATTGTTGACTAGGGGGAACAATTAGAGGCTTTAATTGCATGTGTTGCGTAGACTTTGTTGGTTAATCTTTCCTCCGACAATCCCTGTCTCACTTTTCGTTTATTATTATTACTCCTCAGGTTTTTTTGGGGGGTTTGTTTTGGGCGGGGAAGAGTTCTTGTTCTGTATCTCTTCTTTGTGTATTGAAAAGCCATATTCTTGTTGGTCTTCATCACATCATCCTTTAAGTATTACAAAACCATTTCTAAAAGTGCACTAAAGGACCATTCTACCGCCGTCTGCTGACGCCAGAGCCCCTCTCCCCCGCCGTCTGGTGACGCCAGAGCCGCTCTCCCACCGTCTGCAGAGGCGAGAGCCGCTCTCCCGCCGTCTGGTGACGCCAGAGCCGCTCTCCCGCCGTCTGGTGACGCCAGAGCCCCTCTCCCCCGCCGTCTGGTGACGCCAGAGCCGCTCTCCCGCCGTCTGGTGACGTGAGAGCCGCTCTCCCGCCGTCTGGTGACGCCAGAGCCGCTCTCCCGCCGTCTGGTGACGCCAGAGCCGCTCTCCCGCCGTCTGGTGACGCCAGAGCCCCTCTCCCCGCCGTCTGGTGACGTGAGAGCCGCTCTCCCGCCGTCTGGTGACGCCAGAGCCGCTCTCCCGCCGTCTGGTGACGCCAGAGCCGCTCTCCCGCCGTCTGGTGACGCAAGAGCCGCTCTCTCCCGCCCTCTGGTGAGGCAAGAGCCGCTCTCTCCCGCCCTCTGGTGAGGCAAGAGCCGCTCTCTCCCGCCCTCTGGTGAGGCAAGAGCCGCTCTCTCCCGCCCTCTGGTGAGGCAAGAGCCGCTCTCTCCCGCCCTCTGGTGAGGCAAGAGCCGCTCTCTCCCGCCCTCTGGTGAGGCAAGAGCCGCTCTCTCCCGCCCTCTGGTGAGGCAAGAGCCGCTCTCTCCCGCCCTCTGGTGAGGCAAGAGCCGCTCTCTCCCGCCCTCTGGTGAGGCAAGAGCCGCTCTCTCCCGCCCTCTGGTGATGCAAGAGCCGCTCTCTCCCGCCCTCTGGTGAGGCAAGAGCCGCTCTCTCCCGCCCTCTGGTGAGGCAAGAGCCGCTCTCTCCCGCCCTCTGGTGAGGCAAGAGCCGCTCTCTCCCGCCCTCCGGTGACGCGAGGGGCGCTCTCCCGCCATGTGGTGACGCGAGGGGCGCTCTCTCCCGCCCTCCGGTGACACGAGGGGCGCTCTAATAAAAGAGAATAAAAAAAAAAAAAGAAAATCAAGTTAATATAACAAAAAACTTGTGTTGAAAAATGGAAAAAAAAAAAAAGTTCTGATAAGATTTTGTTTGCTGTTCCTCACCTTTTCCTCACGCTTTGGTTGGAGGGGGCTTTAGATTGTTTTGTTTTTTTCCTTTTCATTTGCTGGTAGTAACCGTAATAAGTATATATACTGTATAAGCTGTCGGCTCTTTATAAATGTGTATATTTTTGGAGGAAGGCTGATTATTTGTGAGGTTTTTTTTTTATATAAAGGGGTTTGCAGAAATAGGCCTCAGAAAATGAGACGTCGATGGCGGCCGTGCGAGGCGGAGTGTTTCCCTACGTTCTAAAGTTCTATTTTAGATTGCGCATTCTCCGATGATCCTGTAAATACGTCTGTTGCTGTTTGATTCTAGATGCCGCTACGATGTCCCCTTTAGGGGGGATTACATGGCGTGTGTAGTCTGGGTTCAAACAGACTGATTTTTTTTTTTTTTTTATTATTATTTTTTTGTAATCTCAGGGCGGCCAGTATTCAAGTTTTTGCAACTATTTCGTTCTCCTGCACAAGAGAGACGCGTTCAACCAGCTCAGATTAGTATTAGTCGACTTGTCAAGGAGGCTTCAATTATCACAAAAATAATCACTTCTTTGTGGTAATGTGTTACAGTTCCTGCAAAAGGCGTTTTTTTTTTTTTTTTTTTTTGTGAAAATGCATTTTATTTTTTTTCGTACTCAAATTTGTTCCCCCTGTAAAAAAACAAAACAAAAAAAAAACAACTCTTTAAAAATTGGAACGACGACGCTTCAAACGAAGAGCAGAGCTAAAGGGCGGCGCTTGTATGTTGTGTATTTGGTGTACCATTGTTTGAACCTCCATCTTTCGCTGTTTAATTTATTTTTATTTTATTTTTTTTATTTTTTTTTCCTTTGTGTACATGGGCAAAACATGACTTGGAAAACAAGAACGCTTCAACACTTTTTTTCTCATTTTACCCGACTCACAAGGCTGTATATCGATGTTTGGTTGACTGTGCAAAACTCATCTATTTTCGTTAAAAAAAAAAAAAGAATAATTTTGTGTTTTTGTTTTTCTTGGTCTTTATTGCAGAAAAACATTCACCAAATAAAGGGAAAAAAAAAACACCATGGGGATTTTTTTTTTTTTTTTTTTTTAATTATTATGTAGTATGTTTTCTCCTGCTAGGCTGTGGTTTATCATATTCCATAACCCCCAATCCTCCATTTATTTTTATTTTTTCTTCAATTGAAATAAAACGTTCTACGGTGTAGATAATACCAAACAAATACGTCAGCAGACTGAAAGAAACCCATGGTGGTGGTGTTTTTTTTTTTTGGTGATTTGTTTTTCCTCAGTAAAGTCGATTGTTCTCACCTTTTCTCAGAAATGTTACCTGTACATCAGGAATGTCATCAGTACTATGACAAGTGTCTTTTTAGCGTGGCTGTAGTATGGCTTCATTTTAATATTGTACATACATTGTACTTTGTTTTATGGTAATAAGTAATAAAACTTTAGACTTCATATTTTGTACAAAATGGTCCTGTGTAACGAATTGCAGTTTTGCGCAGAACGAATAGGCTTCTTTTCTTTTTGAACACGCCGTGCGGTTTAAAGAAAAAACAAAAAAAAATAACCCCCCCCCCAAGTCACCGGTGCTGTGCGTTTTCACACCTCTGGTATCGCCGCGCAACAACTGGATCGTCCCGACCGCCTCTACCGCTCAAGACTTTTTTTTTTTTTTTTTTTTCCTTGTTCATTCTGTATAAAACCAGTTTAAGCACTTAATATTTAATGTGCTGTTGGATAGTTTTCAAAACTATTGGTGTATTATTTGGACTCAATAAAGGACATGACTTTCAATAATGGCCGCTGTGTTCCTGAGAACTGGTAATGTGAGAAATGCGATCATTGTATGTTTTTGTATTGGTGGTGGTTGAGGGGTTATATATATATATATATATGTACGTGTGTGTGTGTGTGTGTGTGTGTATATATATATATATATATATATATATATATATATATATATATATATATACACATATATATACACACACTATATTACCAAAAGTATTGGGACACCTGCCTTTACACATTTGGGATGAATAAGAGTGGAGACTGTGAGCCAGGCCTTCTCATCCAACATCAGTGCCTGACCTCACAAATGCTCTTCTGGAAGAATGGTCAGACATTCCCATAGACACCCTCCTAAACCTTGTGGACGGCCTTCCCAGAAGAGGTGAAGCTGTTATATCTGCAAAGGGCCAACTCAATATTGAACCCTCCGGACTAAGACTGGGATGCCTGTAAAGTTCATGTGTGTGTAAAGGCAGGAGTCCCAATACTTTTGGTAATATAGCATGTGCGTGTATATATATATGTATGTATATGTGTGTGTATATATGTATGTGTGTGTGTATATGTGTGTGTGTGTATGTATATATATAAAGTAGTGAGTGTACAGCTTGTATAACATTGTAAATTTCCTGTCCCCTCAAAATAACTCAACACACAGCCATTAATGTCTAAACCGCTGGCAACAAAAGTCAGTACACCCCTAAGAGAAAATCTCCAAATTGGGCCCAAAGTGTCAATATTTTGTGTGGCCGCCATTATTTTCCAGCACTGCCTTCACCCTCTTGGGCATGGAGGTCAGCAGAGCTTCACAGGTCACCACTGGAGTCCTCTTCCCCTCCCCCATGATGACATCACAGAGCTGGTGGATGTTGGAGACCTTCCCCTCCTCCACCTTCCCTCTGAGGATCCCCCACAGATGACCAATAGGGTTTAGGTCTGGAGACATGCTTGGCCAGTCCATCACCTTCACCCTCAGCTTCTTTAGCAAGGCAGTGGTGGTGTTGGAGGTGTTTGGGGTGGTTATCATGTTGGAATACTGCCCTGCGGTCCAGTCTCTGAAGGGAGGGGATCATGCTCTGCTTCAGTATGTCACAGTACATGTTGGCATTCATGGTCCCTCAATGATCTGTAGCCCCCCAGTGCCGGCAGCACTCATGCAGCCCCAGACCATGACACTCCCCCACCACCATGCCTGACTGTAGACAAGACACACTTGTCTTTGTCCTCCTCACCTGGTTGCCCCCACACACGCCTGACACCATCTGACACCAAATACCTTTATCTTGGTCTCATCAGACCACAGGACATGGTTCCAGTAATCCATCTCCTTAGTCTGCTTGTCTTCAGCAAACTGTTTGTGGTCTTTCTTGTGCATCATCTTTAGAAGAGGCTTCCTTCTGGGATGACAGCCATGCAGACCAATGTGATGCGGTGTGCGGCGTATGGTCTGAGCACTGACAGGCTGACCCCCCCACCCCTACAACCTCTGCAGCAATGCTGGCAGCACTCATACGTCTATTTCCCAAAGACAACCTCTGGATATGACGCTGATCACGTGACCTCAACTTCTCTGGTGGACCATGGCGAGGCCTGTTCTGAGGGGAACCTGTCCTGTTATACCGCTGTATGGTCTTGGCCACCGTGCTGCAGCTCAGTTTCAGGGTCTTGGCAATCTTAAGCCCCATACACACTATCAGTTTTTCTGCTGAGTTTTTCCTTCAGAATTACCAAAACCATATAATATGAGGTCAAACCTTAGGAGTTTCAATTTGTATGCAATCAGGCCGGCCCTTCTACTACATGGTTTTTGGTAAACCTGAAGGAAAAACTCAGCAGAAAAACTGATAGTGTGTATGGGGCTTTATAGCCTAGGCCAGTGATGGTGAACCTTGGCACCCCAGGTGTTTTGGAACTACATTTCCCATGATGCTCGGCTACACTGCAGAGTGCATGAGCATCATGGGAAATGTAGTTCCAAAACATCTGGGGTGCCAAGGTTCACCATCACTGGCCTAGGCCATCTTTATGTAGAGCAACAATTCTTATCTTCAGATCCTCAGAGAGTTCTTTGCCATGAGGCGCCATGTTGTACTTCCAGTGACCAGTATGAGAGAGTGAGAGCGATAACACCAAATTTAACACACCTGCTCCCCATTCACACCTGAGACCTTGTAACACTAACTAGTCACATGACACCGTGGAGGGAAAATGGCTAAATGGCTCTACACAGCGGGGGGGGAAATCGGGCGGGCTCTACACAGCGGGGGGGAAATCGGGCAGGCTCTACACAGCGGGGGGAAATTGGGCGGGCTCTACACAGCGGGGGGGGGAAATTGGGCGGGCTCTACACAGCGGGGGGGAAATTGGGCGGGCTCTACACAGCGGGGGGAAATTGGGCGGGCTCTACACAGCGGGGGGAAATTGGGCGGGCTCTACACAGCGGGGGGAAATTGGGCGGGCTCTACACAGTGGGGGGAAATCGGGCGGGCTCTACACAGCGGGGGGGAAATCGGGCGGGTTCTACACAGAGGGGGAGGAATCGGGTGGGTTCTACACAGAGGGGGAGGAATCGGGTGGGTTCTACACAGCGGGGGGGGGGGGGGGAATGGGCGGGCTCTACGCATTTTTTTTTAATAAAATGCTTTTGGAGTAAAAATCTAACTTTTTTTTTTTTTTTTATAAATTCACCCTGCAGAATAGTAGTATATGAACTTTAGGCACTTGAATTGCATATATTTAAATTAAAAATTCTCAACTTTATTTAACGACTTGCCGCCCGCGTTATGGCCGAAAGACTGCTACAGCGCAGGCCTTAATTGGCGTCCTCCCAAATGAGCGCTGTCTGTGGCTCAGCTGATCACAGATCCAAGTAAAGGGTCGATCCCGGCCCCTTACCATGTGATCAGCTGTCAGCCAATGACGGCTGATCACGTGATGTAAACGGAAGATCGGTAATCTGTTTTTTTTTTTTTTTCCTTACGCTGTCAGCGGGAGGTGGGAGCCGATCACCGGATTCTCAGAGGGACATTGGTCCCTCATACAGAAAGCTGCGGCTGTATTTTCTGTGCCCACCAGTGCCACCAATCCAGTGTCGCCTATCGGCATACATCAGTGCAGGAGAATAAAATTACCTGTTTTCAAAATGTTGTAACAAACTATGAAACGGTTTTGTTTTTTTTTTAAATTTCGGTTTAGCAAAAAATGAAAAGCCCGGCAGCAATTAAATGCCACCAAAAGAAAGCTCTGCGTGAAAAAAATAATAAAAATTTGAGTACACAGTGTAGCACGACCGCGCAACTGTTCAAAGAGTGACAGCGCTGAAAATTGGTCTGGGCAGGAAGGGGGGTTAAGTGGTTAATATCAAAGGGAAAAATAAAACATTAAAGTGGTGTGGTCACCCAAAAAGGAAAAAAAAAAGTTAAAATTAAAAAAAAAAAAAAATCACGGATCGCGCATGCACAGTGGATGCCTGGCCGTGAAGCCACAGCCGGGTGCCCACAGTAAGAATGCCAGCGCTGCGAGCGAGGGGCGGGCTTCATTCCCCCGCATCGCTAGACCCTGACAGGCAAGTGTCCGATTATTAAAAGCCAGCAGCTGCAGTATTTGTAGCTGCTGACTTAATTTTTTTTTTTGTTAGGGGGCACCCAACTTTAAAAACGCCTCCTACAATGCGCCATCAAAAACATGAAACCGGGCAAGGCACCGGTACCAGATGGGTTCACCCTTCAATATTACCAAACCTTTCTACCAATTCTGGGCCTGCACATGCTAAAACTCTTTAACAATCTCACAGACGGTGGCCGACTCCAGAGAGACCCGCTAAGTGCCCACATCTCCCTCATACCCAAAGAAGGAAAAGATCCATCTGCATGCGGCAGCTATGGGCCCGTATCGCTCCTAAACATAGATCTCACACTCCTTACTAAGGTACCAGCCGACAGACTATCCCCACATATGACAGACTTGATACATTTGGACCAGGTGGGTTTTGTCCCCATGAGAGGCTAAAGACAACACCACTAAGGTGCTTCACCTAATACACAGGGCCTCAGTGACTAGGGATGAGCCGAACACCCCCCGGTTCGGTTCGCACCAGAACTTTCGAACGGACCCCAAATTCGTTACGAACGTTAGAACCCCATTGAAGTCTATGGGACTCGAACGTTCAAAATGAAAAGTGCTCATTTTAACGGCTAATATGCAAGATACTGTCCTAAAAAGGGTTTGGGACCCGGCTCCTGCCCCAGGGGACATGGGTCACTGCCTAAAATGTTTTAAAAACGGCCGTTTTGGCGGGAGCACTGATTTTAATGACGATTAAAGTGAAAAAAAAGGTGAAATATTCCTTTAAATATGGTGCCTGGGGGGTGTCTGTAGTATGCCTGTGAAGTGCCACGTGTTTCCCATGTTTAGAACAGTCCCTGCACAAAATGACATTTAATGGAAATAACGTCATTTAAAACTGCTTGCGGTTTTAATGTTATATCTGGTTCCTGCAATATGGTTGAAAATCATTGAGAAAAATGGCATGGGTAGCCCTCCCTGCCCATTACCAGCCCCTTTGGGTCTTGTACGCATATTAAGGGGAACCCGTACCCATATTAAAAAAAGGAAATGCGTGTGGCCCCCAGGCCCTATATACTCAGAACAGCAGTATACAGGCGGTGCAAACAAGACAGGGACTGTGTAGGTTTGTTGTGTTAAGTTGAATCTGTTTGTCATTTTCAACCGGTACATTTTTAAAGTGTAGCTCCAGCCAAAAAAAACGATTTTTAAGCTTTTTGGAAAACATAGGGAAGGGTTATCACCCCTGTATAATTTGTTTTGTCGTCCATCTTTTTTCATCTCACTTGCTGTTGTCTCCTTCCGTTTGCAAGTAGGAGATGTTTGTAAGTTGGATGTGTGAAAGTAGGGGCCTGCCCTATATGCTCTGCAGAAATGGCGGAACAAGGTGTTGGTTTTGCAACAACATTGTAAGCCCTCAAAGTGACTCTTGGTGGGCGCTGGAGCGCCCTGCTGTGAACGATTATATCAAGAATTGTAATTACATGCCATTGTTGAACAGTGGTAGAAAAATTGACCTTTGGTGGTTGTGGTGCTGGTGCCACAACACTATAAGTCCTCACAGTTACTCTGGGTGGGCACAGGAAGGGGCCCTCCTGTGAAATATTATATCAAGAATTGTAATTACATGTCCCTGTTAAACAGGGGTAGAAAAATTGGGCCTTAGGCACTGGTTGCTGGTGCCACCACACTGCAACCTCTTCCATATACTCTAGTTGTAGTGCAGGAATGAGCCCTGCTGCAAAGCATTGCATCAAAAATTGTAATTACCCACCCCTGTTAAACAGGGGCTGAAAAAATTGGGCTGATGGCATCACCCAGAACCAAAAATGTTCTTCCAACATATCAGCGGAGGAGGAAGAGGATAGACAATCAACATAACAGGAAAATAAAAAATCTGCGCTTAGTAAAATAAAATAAGATAAGATAAAATAAAAAAATAAAAAAAAAATAAAAAATCAGCAGCTGAACACTATAACCAGGATACTGGGCACAACGAGAACAGAAGAAATAAAAGTGCAGCGCTTAACCTCTAAATATGAATGTGACTTAATAGAAAAAATATATAAATGTTGTGAAAAACCTAAATAATGTGAAAGTCATTAATGAAAAATACTTTCAAAGCTCAAATGTCCAATGTAATCAAAAGACGTTTATCTATAACTCAAGTGTCCAATAGAGTGAAAAACAAACTACAAAACCAAATAATCATAAAAAATGATGCAGCACAATATAAATAATGTCCCAAGTGAATGTGAAACAAAAAGTGATTAATCTTGTTTGTTCAAACAACAATAATAATGCTTCACCACGTGGACCCTTCACCTCATCAATAATGAATGGAGGCTCACCAGATCACC
>NW_027507825.1:1469415-1632452 GCF_037356315.1 Lithobates pipiens
ACCACCACCACCACACACCCTCTCCACCACCACCACCACACACCCTCTCCACCACCACCACCACACACCCTCTCCACACCCCCTCCTTCACCACCACACACCCCCTCCACCACACCCCTGACCATCTACAATGCTGAACATTACCTGCACACACCCTCTCCACCACCACCACACACCCACTCCACCACCACCACACACACCCTTCCACCACCACACACCCCTCCACACCCCCTCCTCCACCACCACACACCCCACCACACACCCCTCCACACCCCCTCCTCCACCACCACACACCCTCTCCACCACCACCACCACACACCCTCTCCACACCCCCTCCTTTCACCACCACACACCCCCTCCACCACACCCCTGACCATCTACAATGCTGAACATTACCTGCACACACCCTCTCCACCACCACCACACACCCACTCCACCACCACCACACACACCCTTCCACCACCACACACCCTCCACACCCCCTCCTCCACCACCACACACCCCACCACACACCCCTCCACACCCCCTCCTCCACCACCACACACCCTCTCCACCACCACCACCACCACACACCCTCTCCACCACCACACACCCCTCCACACCCCCTCCTTCACCACCACACACCCCCTCCACCACACCCCTGACCATCTACAATGCTGAACATTACCTGCACACACCCTCTCCCACCACCACCACCACCACCACACACACCCTTCCACCACACACCCCTCCACACCCCCTCCTCCACCACCACACACCCCCAACCATCTACACTGCTGAACATTACCTGCACACACCTCTCTCTGCATTGAGACTGACTACTTTAAAACATAATTATGAAATGTTCCGTCACAACTTTTCCATTTTCTGAATATACCCAACGTAGCAAGAGGTGGTTTCTGAATACAAGACAACCCCCTATGTGGCCACCAATCCCCGATTAAGGACTGCTGAGCCAATGGTGGCCCACCTGACTGATGAGGTCGTCCTTTCAGTTCAGCACCCTGGAGAGCAGAAACTTTCCAGGACAGGTGACCCCACAACACCCCTCACCTCCCGGATTCCCTACAATGTTCTCTGCATTCCTTATCCCAACGCGTGCCATGGGCCAAAGACAGGGGCTCACCAGCAAAGCAGCATTCCTCTTGCTTGCTGTAGTGTCAGACAACCATACACCAAGATGTGGGGGGGGGGGGGATTGGGAAGTCGAGAGTGTTAGAATCCTGTCCAACATTGCAGCTAGCATGGTGGTTAGCTGATCATCTCCTGTACTATGTCTGCAGTCTCTGTACAGTACAGGAGACGATCAGAGACTGCAGACATAATACAGGAGATGATCAGAGACTGCAGACATAATACAGGAGACGATCAGAGACTGCAGACATAATACAGGAGACGATCAGAGACTGCAGACATAATACAGGAGACGATCAGAGACTGCAGACATAATACAGGAGACGATCAGAGACTGCAGACATAGTACAGGAGATGATCAGAGACTGCAGACAGTACAGGAGACGATCAGAGACTGCAGACATGGTACAGGAGACGATCAGAGACTGCAGACATAGTACAGGAGATGATCAGAGACTGCAGACAGTACAGGAGACGATCAGAGACTGCAGACATGGTACAGGAGACGATCAGAGACTGCAGACATAGTACAGGAGACGATCAGAGACTGCAGACATAATACAGGAGACGATCAGAGACTGCAGACATAATACAGGAGACGATCAGAGACTGCAGACATAATACAGGAGATGATCAGAGACTGCAGACATGGTACAGGAGACGATCAGAGACTGCAGACATAATACAGGAGACGATCAGAGACTGCAGACATAATACAGGAGACGATCAGAGACTGCAGACATAATACAGGAGACGATCAGAGACTGCAGACATAATACAGGAGATGATCAGAGACTGCAGACATGGTACAGGAGACGATCAGAGACTGCAGACATAGTACAGGAGATGATCAGAGACTGCAGACAGTACAGGAGACGATCAGAGACTGCAGACATAATACAGGAGACGATCAGAGACTGCAGACATAATACAGGAGACGATCAGAGACTGCAGACATAGTACAGGAGACGATCAGAGACTGCAGACATAATACAGGAGACGATCAGAGACTGCAGACATAATACAGGAGACGATCAGAGACTGCAGACATAATACAGGAGATGATCAGAGACTGCAGACATAGTACAGGAGACGATCAGAGACTGCAGACATAATACAGGAGACGATCAGAGACTGCAGACATAATACAGGAGACGATCAGAGACTGCAGACATAATACAGGAGATGATCAGAGACTGCAGACATGGTACAGGAGACGATCAGAGACTGCAGACATAGTACAGGAGATGATCAGAGACTGCAGACAGTACAGGAGACGATCAGAGACTGCAGACATAATACAGGAGACGATCAGAGACTGCAGACATAATACAGGAGACGATCAGAGACTGCAGACATAGTACAGGAGACGATCAGAGACTGCAGACATAATACAGGAGACGATCAGAGACTGCAGACATAATACAGGAGACGATCAGAGACTGCAGACATAATACAGGAGATGATCAGAGACTGCAGACATAGTACAGGAGACGATCAGAGACTGCAGACATAATACAGGAGACGATCAGAGACTGCAGACATAATACAGGAGATGATCAGAGACTGCAGACATAATACAGGAGATGATCAGAGACTGCAGACATGGTACAGGAGACGATCAGAGACTGCAGACATAGTACAGGAGATGATCAGAGACTGCAGACAGTACAGGAGACGATCAGAGACTGCAGACATAATACAGGAGACGATCAGAGACTGCAGACATAATACAGGAGACGATCAGAGACTGCAGACATAGTACAGGAGACGATCAGAGACTGCAGACATAATACAGGAGACGATCAGAGACTGCAGACATAATACAGGAGACGATCAGAGACTGCAGACATAATACAGGAGATGATCAGAGACTGCAGACATAGTACAGGAGACGATCAGAGACTGCAGACATAATACAGGAGACGATCAGAGACTGCAGACATAATACAGGAGACGATCAGAGACTGCAGACATAATACAGGAGATGATCAGAGACTGCAGACATGGTACAGGAGACGATCAGAGACTGCAGACATAGTACAGGAGATGATCAGAGACTGCAGACAGTACAGGAGACGATCAGAGACTGCAGACATAATACAGGAGACGATCAGAGACTGCAGACATAATACAGGAGACGATCAGAGACTGCAGACACAATACAGGAGATGATCAGAGACTGCAGACATGGTACAGGAGACGATCAGAGACTGCAGACATAGTACAGGAGATGATCAGAGACTGCAGACAGTACAGGAGACGATCAGAGACTGCAGACATAGTACAGGAGATGATCAGAGACTGCAGACATAGTACAGGAGACGATCAGAGACTGCAAACATAATACAGGAGACGATCAGAGACTGCAGACATAGTACAGGAGATGATCAGAGACTGCAGACATGCTACAGGAGACGATCAGAGACTGCAGACATAGTACAGGAGATGATCAGAGACTGCAGACATAATACAGGAGACGATCAGAGACTGCAGACATGCCACAGGAGACGATCAGAGACTGCAGTGTCGCCCTCCTTGCTATGAAAGGGACGGCGGGGGGGGGGGGGGGGACACAATCCTACGCATGTCAAACATTTAGCCAAGGATCTGATCCTATATATTATTTTCAATGTATTTAGCGATTTGGATGGTGTTACCCAGTAAATGACTGGAGGCGGACCCCCTGTATGCTTCAACACTTCCACCAGCATTGCCTAGAGAAGCCACAACTGAGACAGAAGTATTCACTTTATATATTTATTACATTATTCGGGTAAAGAAGACAGATGAACGGAAACTGCGGAGGCCCTTCAATTCATCCCGGATCATCATCAGCTCTGTGGGCACAAAAAATGTAATCAATACAGAAAGGAGGAGGAGGAGAGGTCTCATATCTCCGATATAATGACAGCTGAGACCCGAAGTGCCTCATTCAAACCAAAATAATTCAATGCTCCGGAGAGGAGAGTATAATACCTCTTCTATTACAGAGAATGGAGGGGGGGGGGTAGGAGACACAGGACACCGGAGAGGAGATTATAATACCTCTTCTATTACAGGGAATGGAGGGGAGGTAGGAGACACAGGACACCGGAGAGGGGGGTATAATACCTCTAATATTACAGGGAATGGAGGGGAGGTAGGAGACACAGGACACCGGAGAGGGGGGTATAATACCTCTTCTATTACAGGGAATGGAGGGGAGGTAGGAGACACAGGACACCCGAGAGGGGGGTATAATACCTCTTCTATTACAGGGAATGGAGGGGAGGTAAGAGACACAGGACACCGGAGAGGGGGGTATAATACCTCTTCTATTACAGAGAATGGAGGGGAGGTAGGAAACACAGGACACCGGAGAGGGGGGTATAATACCTCTTCTATTACAGAGAATGGAGGGGAGGTAGGAAACACAGGACACCGGAGAGGGGGGTATAATACCTCTTCTATTACAGGGAATAGAGGGGAGGTAGGAGACACAGGACACCGGAGAGGGGGGTATAATACCTCTTCTATTACAGGAAATAGAGGGGAGGTAGGAGACACAGGACACCGGAGAGGGGGGTATAATACCTCTTCTATTACAGGGAATGGAGGGGAGGTAAGAGACACAGGACACCGGAGAGGGGGGTATAATACCTCTTCTATTACAGGGAATGGAGGGGAGGTAAGAGACACAGGACACTGGAGAGGGGGGTATAATACCTCTTCTATTACAGAGAATGGAGGGGAGGTAGGAAACACAGGACACCGGAGAGGGGGGTATAATACCTCTTCTATTACAGAGAATGGAGGGGAGGTAGGAAACACAGGACACCGGAGAGGGGGGTATAATACCTCTTCTATTACAGGGAATAGAGGGGAGGTAGGAGACACAGGACACCGGAGAGGGGGGTATAATACCTCTTCTATTACAGGAAATAGAGGGGAGGTAGGAGACACAGGACACCGGAGAGGGGGGTATAATACCTCTTCTATTACAGGGAATGGAGGGGAGGTAGGAGACACAGGACACTGGAGAGGGGGGTATAATACCTCTTCTATTACAGGGAATAGAGGGGAGGTAGGAGACACAGGACACCGGAGAGGGGGGTATAATACCTCTTCAATTACAGGGAATGGAGGGGAGGTAGGAGACACAGGATAATGGAGAGGGGGGTATAATACCTCTTCTATTACAGGGAATGGAGGGGGGGTAGGAGACACAGGACACTGGAGAGGGGGGTATAATACCTCTTCTATTACAGGAAATAGAGGGGAGGTAGGAGACACAGGACACCGGAGAGGGGGGTATAATACCTCTTCTATTACAGGGAATGGAGAGGAGGTAGGAGACACAGGACACCGGAGAGGGGGGTATAATACCTCTTCTATTACAGGGAATGGAGAGGAGGTAGGAGACACAGGACACCGGAGAGGGTGGTATAATACCTCTTCTATTACAGGGAATGGAGGGGAGGTAGGAGACACAGGACACCGGAGAGGGTGGTATAATACCTCTTCTATTACAGGGAATGGAGGGGATGTAGGAGACACAGGACACCGGAGAGGAGGGTATAATACCTCTTCTATTACAGGGAATGGAGAGGAGGTAGGAGACACAGGACACCGGAGAGGGTGGTATAATACCTCTTCTATTACAGGGAATGGAGGGGAGGTAGGGGACACAGGACACCGGAGAGGGTGGTATAATACCTCTTCTATTACAGGGAATGGAGGGGAGGTAGGAGACACAGGACACCGGAGAGGGTGGTATAATACCTCTTCTATTACAGGGAATGGAGGGGATGTAGGAGACACAGGACACCGGAGAGGAGGGTATAATACCTCTTCTATTACAGGGAATGGAGAGGAGGTAGGAGACACAGGACACCGGAGAGGGGGGTATAATACCTCTTCTATTACAGGGAATGGAGGGGAGGTAGGAGACACAGGACACCGGAGAGGGGGGTATAATACCTCTTCTATTACAGGGAATGGAGGGGAGGTAGGAGACACAGGACACCGGAGAGGGGGTATAATACCTCTTCTATTACAGGGAATGGAGGGGAGGTAGGAGACACAGGACACCGGAGAGGGGGGTATAATACCTCTTCTATTACAGGGAATGGAGGGGAGGTAGGAGACACAGGACACCGGAGAGGAGATTATAATACCTCTTCTATTACAGGGAATGGAGGGGAGGTAGGAGACACAGGACACCGGAGAGGGGGGTATAATACCTCTAATATTACAGGGAATGGAGGGGAGGTAGGAGACACAGGACACCGGAGAGGGGGGTATAATACCTCTTCTATTACAGGGAATGGAGGGGAGGTAGGAGACACAGGACACCCGAGAGGGGGGTATAATACCTCTTCTATTACAGGGAATGGAGGGGAGGTAAGAGACACAGGACACCGGAGAGGGGGGTATAATACCTCTTCTATTACAGGGAATGGAGGGGAGGTAAGAGACACAGGACACTGGAGAGGGGGGTATAATACCTCTTCTATTACAGAGAATGGAGGGGAGGTAGGAAACACAGGACACCGGAGAGGGGGGTATAATACCTCTTCTATTACAGGGAATAGAGGGGAGGTAGGAGACACAGGACACCGGAGAGGGGGGTATAATACCTCTTCTATTACAGGAAATAGAGGGGAGGTAGGAGACACAGGACACCGGAGAGGGGGGTATAATACCTCTTCAATTACAGGGAATGGAGGGGAGGTAGGAGACACAGGACACCAGAGAGGGGGGTATAATACCTCTTCTATTACAGGGAATGGAGAGGAGGTAGGAGACACAGGACACCGGAGAGGGAGGTATAATACCTCTTCTATTACAGGGAATGGAGGGGAGGTAGGAGACACAGGACACCGGAGAGGGTGGTATAATACCTCTTCTATTACAGGGAATGGAGAGGAGGTAGGAGACACAGGACACCGGAGAGGGAGGTATAATACCTCTTCTATTACAGGGAATGGAGGGGAGGTAGGAGACACAGGACACCGGAGAGGGTGGTATAATACCTCTTCTATTACAGGGAATGGAGAGGAGGTAGGAGACACAGGACACCGGAGAGGGGGGTATAATACCTCTTCTATTACAGGGAATGGAGGGGAGGTAGGAGACACAGGACACTGGAGAGGGGGGTATAATACCTCTTCTATTACAGGGAATAGAGGGGAGGTAGGAGACACAGGACACCGGAGAGGGGGGTATAATACCTCTTCAATTACAGGGAATGGAGGGGAGGTAGGAGACACAGGATAATGGAGAGGGGGGTATAATACCTCTTCTATTACAGGGAATGGAGGGGGGGTAGGAGACACAGGACACTGGAGAGGGGGGTATAATACCTCTTCTATTACAGGAAATAGAGGGGAGGTAGGAGACACAGGACACCGGAGAGGGGGGTATAATACCTCTTCTATTACAGGGAATGGAGAGGAGGTAGGAGACACAGGACACCGGAGAGGGGGGTATAATACCTCTTCTATTACAGGGAATGGAGAGGAGGTAGGAGACACAGGACACCGGAGAGGGTGGTATAATACCTCTTCTATTACAGGGAATGGAGGGGAGGTAGGAGACACAGGACACCGGAGAGGGTGGTATAATACCTCTTCTATTACAGGGAATGGAGGGGATGTAGGAGACACAGGACACCGGAGAGGAGGGTATAATACCTCTTCTATTACAGGGAATGGAGAGGAGGTAGGAGACACAGGACACCGGAGAGGGTGGTATAATACCTCTTCTATTACAGGGAATGGAGGGGAGGTAGGAGACACAGGACACCGGAGAGGGGGGTATAATACCTCTTCTATTACAGGGAATGGAGGGGAGGTAGGAGACACAGGACACCGGAGAGGGGGGTATAATACCTCTTCTATTACAGGGAATGGAGAGGAGGTAGGAGACACTGGACACTGGAGAGGGGGGTATAATACCTCTTCTATTACAGGGAATGGAGGGGATGTAGGAGACACAGGACACTGGAGAGGAGGGTATAATACCTCTTCTATTACAGGGAATGGAGGGGGGGGGGTAGGAGACACAGGACACCGGAGAGGAGATTATAATACCTCTTCTATTACAGGGAATGGAGGGGAGGTAGGAGACACAGGACACAGGAGAGGGGGGTATAATACCTCTTCTATTACAGGGAATGGAGGGGATGTAGGAGACACAGGACACCGGAGAGGAGGGTATAATACCTCTTCTATTACAGGGAATGGAGGGGATGTAGGAGACACAGGACACCGGAGAGAGGGGTATAATACCTCTTCTATTACAGGGAATGGAGGGGAGGTAGGAGACACAGGACACAGGAGAGGGGGGTATAATACCTCTTCTATTACAGGGAATGGAGGGGATGTAGGAGACACAGGACACCGGAGAGGAGGGTATAATACCTCTTCTATTACAGGGAATGGAGGGGATGTAGGAGACACAGGACACCGGAGAGGAGGGTATAATACCTCTTCTATTACAGGGAATGGAGAGGAGGTAGGAGACACAGGACACCGGAGAAGGGGGTATAATACCTCTTCTATTACAGGGAATGGAGGGGAGGTAGGAGACACAGGACACCGGAGAGGGTGGTATAATACCTCTTCTATTACATGGAATGGAGAGGAGGTAGGAGACACAGGACACAGGAGATGGGGGTATAATACCTCTTCGATTACAGGGAATGGAGAGGAGGTAGGAGACACAGGACACCGGAGAGGGGGGTATAATACCTCTTCTATTACAGGGAATGGAGAGGAGGTAGGAGACACAGGACACTGGAGAGGAGGGTATAATACCTCTTCTATTACAGGGAATGGAGGGGAGGTAGGAGACACAGGACATCGGAGAGGGGGGTATAATACCTCTTCTATTACAGGGAATGGAGAGGAGGTTGGAGACACAGGACACAGGAGAGGGGGGTATAATACCTCTTTGATTACAGGGAATGGAGAGGAGGTAGGAGACACAGGACACCGGAGAGGGGGGTATAATACCTCTTCTATTACAGGGAATGGAGAGGAGGTAGGAGACACAGGACACTGGAGAGGAGGGTATAATACCTCTTCTATTACAGGGAATGGAGGGGAGGTAGGAGACACAGGACACCGGAGAGGAGGGTATAATACCTCTTCTATTACAGGGAATGGAGAGGAGGTTGGAGACACAGGACACCGGAGAGGGGGGTATAATACCTCTTCTATCACAGGGAATGGAGAGGAGGTAGGAGACACAGGACACCGGAGAGGGTGGTATAATACCTCTTCTATTACAGGGAATGGAGGGGAGGTAGGAGACACAGGACACCGGAGGGGGGGGTATAATACCTCTTCTATTACAGGGAATGGAGAGGAGGTAGGAGACACAGGATACCGGAGAGGGGGGTATAATACCTCTTCTATTACAGGGAATGGAGGGGATGTAGGAGACACAGGACACCGGAGAGGAGGGTATAATACCTCTTCTATTACAGGGAATGGAGAGGAGGTAGGAGACACAGGACACCGGAGAGGGGGGTATAATACCTCTTCTATTACAGGGAATGGAGGGGAGGTAGGAGACACAGGACACCGGAGAGGGGGTATAATACCTCTTCTATTACAGGGAATGGAGGGGAGGTAGGAGACACAGGACACCGGAGAGGGGGGTATAATACCTCTTCTATTACAGGGAATGGAGGGGAGGTAGGAGACACAGGACACCGGAGAGGGGGTATAATACCTCTTCTATTACAGGGAATGGAGGGGAGGTAGGAGACACAGGACACTGGAGAGGGGGGTATAATACCTCTTCTATTACATGGAATGGAGAGGAGGTAGGAGACACAGGACACTGGAGAGGGGGGTATAATACCTCTTCTATTACAGGGAATGGAGGGGAGGTAGGAGACACAGGACACCGGAGAGGGGGGTATAATACCTCTTCTATTACAGGGAATGGAGAGGAGGTAGGAGACACAGGACACCGGAGAGGGGGGTATAATACCTCTTCTATTACAGGGAATGGAGGGGATGTAGGAGACACAGGACACCGGAGAGGGGGGTATAATACCTCTTCTATTACAGAGAATGGAGGGGGGGTAGGAGACACAGGACACCGGAGAAGGGGGTATAATACATCTTCTATTACAGGGAATGGAGGGGAGGTAGGAGACACAGGACACCGGAGGGGGGGGGGTATAATTCCTCTTCTATTACAGGGAATGGAGAGGAGGTTGGAGACACAGGACACAGGAGAGGGGGGTATAATACCTCTTCGATTACAGGGAATGGAGAGGAGGTAGGAGACACAGGACACTGGAGAGGGGGGTATAATACCTCTTCTATTACAGGGAATGGAGAGGAGGTTGGAGACACAGGACACAGGAGAGGGGGGTATAATACCTCTTCGATTACAGGGAATGGAGTGGAGGTAGGAGACACAGGACACAGGAGAGGGGGGTATAATACCTCTTCTATTACAGGGAATGGAGGGGAGGTAGGAGACACAGGACATCGGAGAGGGGGGTATAATACCTCTTCTATTACAGGGAATGGAGAGGAGGTTGGAGACACAGGACACCGGAGAGGGGGTATAATACCTCTTCTATTACAGGGAATGGAGGGGAGGTAGGAGACACAGGACACTGGAGAGGGGGTATAATACCTCTTCTATTACAGGGAATGGAGAGGAGGTAGGAGACACAGGACACCGGAGAGGAGGGTATAATACCTCTTCTATTACAGGGAATGGAGGGGAGGTAGGAGACACAGGACACTGGAGAGGGGGGTATAATACCTCTTCTATTACTGGGAATGGAGGGGGGGGTAGCAGACACAGGACACTGGAGAGGGGGTATAATACCTCTTCTATTACAGGGAATGGAGAGGAGGTAGGAGACACAGGACACTGGAGAGGGGGTATAATACCTCTTCTATTACAGGGAATGGAGAGGAGGTAGGAGACACAGGACACCGGAGAGGAGGGTATAATACCTCTTCTATTACAGGGAATGGAGGGGAGGTAGGAGACACAGGACACTGGAGAGGGGGGTATAATACCTCTTCTATTACAGGGAATGGAGAGGAGGTAGGAGACACAGGACACCGGAGAGGGGGGTATAATACCTCTTCTATTACATGGAATGGAGGAGAGTATATTACCTCTTCTATTACAGGGAATGGAGAGGAGGTAGGAGACACAGGAAACCGGAGAGGAGGGGAGTAGAATACCTCTTCTATTACAGGGAATGGAGAGGAGGTAGGAGACACAGGACATCGGAGAGGGGGGTATAATACCTCTTCTATTACAGGGAATGGAGAGGAGGTAAGAGACACAGGACATCGGAGAGGGGGGTATAATACCTCTTCTATTACAGGGAATGGAGAGGAGGTAGGAGACACAGGACATCGGAGAGGGGGGTATAATACCTCTTCTATTACAGGGAATGGAGGGGAGGTAGGAGACACAGGAAACCAGAGAGGGTGGTATAATACCTCTTCTATTACAGGGAATGGAGAGGAGGTAGGAGACACAGGACACCGGAGAGGAGGGTATAATACCTCTTCTATTACAGGGAATGGAGGGGAGGTAGGAGACACAGGACACTGGAGAGGGGGGTATAATACCTCTTCTATTACAGGGAATGGAGAGGAGGTAGGAGACACAGGACACCGGAGAGGGGGGTATAATACCTCTTCTATTACAGGGAATGGAGGGGAGGTAGGAGACACAGGACACCGGAGAGGGGGGTATAATACCTCTTCTATTACAGGGAATGGAGGAGAGTATATTACCTCTTCTATTACAGGGAATGGAGAGGAGGTAGGAGACACAGGAAACCGGAGAGGAGGGGAGTAGAATACCTCTTCTATTAAAGGGAATGGAGAGGAGGTAAGAGACACAGGACACCGGAGAGGGGGGTATAATACCTCTTCTATTACATGGAATGGAGGAGAGTATATTACCTCTTCTATTACAGGGAATGGAGAGGAGGTAGGAGACACAGGAAACCGGAGAGGAGGGGAGTAGAATACCTCTTCTATTACAAGGAATGGAGGGGAGGTAGGAGACACAGGACACCGGAGAGGGGGGTATAATACCTCTTCTATTACAGGGAATGGAGGGGAGGTAGGAGACACAGGACACCGGAGAGGGGGGTATAATACCTCTTCTATTACAGGGAATGGAGGGGAGGTAGGAGACACAGGGAACCGGAGAGGGGGGTATAATACCTCTTCTATTACAGGGAATGGAGGGGAGGTAGGAGACACAGGACACCGGAGAGGAGGGTATAATACCTCTTCTATTACAGGGAATGGAGAGGAGGTAGGAGACACAGGACACCGGAGAGGAGGGTATAATACCTCTTCTATTACAGGGAATGGAGGGGAGGTAGGAGACACAGGAAACCGGAGAGGGGGGTATAATACCTCTTCTATTACAGGGAATGGAGGGGAGGTAGGAGACACAGGACATCGGAGAGGAGGGTATAATACCTCTTCTATTACAGGGAATGGACGGGGGGGTAGCAGACACAGGACACTGGAGAGGGGGTATAATACCTCTTCTATTACAGGGAATGGAGAGGAGGTAGGAGACACAGGACACCGGAGAGGGGGGTATAATACCTCTTCTATTACAGGGAATGGAGGGGAGGTAGGAGACACAGGACATCGGAGAGGGGGGTATAATACCTCTTCTATTACAGGGAATGGAGAGGAGGTTGGAGACACAGGACACTGGAGAGGGGGTATAATACCTCTTCTATTACAGGGAATGGAGAGGAGGTAGGAGACACAGGACACCGGAGAGGAGGGTATAATACCTCTTCTATTACAGGGAATGGAGGGGAGGTAGGAGACACAGGACACTGGAGAGGGGGGTATAATACCTCTTCTATTACAGGGAATGGAGAGGAGGTAGGAGACACAGGACACCGGAGAGGGGGGTATAATACCTCTTCTATTACATGGAATGGAGGAGAGTATATTACCTCTTCTATTACAGGGAATGGAGAGGAGGTAGGAGACACAGGAAACCGGAGAGGAGGGGAGTAGAATACCTCTTCTATTACAGGGAATGGAGAGGAGGTAGGAGACACAGGACATCGGAGAGGGGGGTATAATACCTCTTCTATTACAGGGAATGGAGAGGAGGTAAGAGACACAGGACATCGGAGAGGGGGGTATAATACCTCTTCTATTACAGGGAATGGAGGGGAGGTAGGAGACACAGGAAACCAGAGAGGGGGGTATAATACCTCTTCTATTACAGGGAATGGAGAGGAGGTAGGAGACACAGGACACCGGAGAGGAGGGTATAATACCTCTTCTATTACAGGGAATGGAGGGGAGGTAGGAGACACAGGACACTGGAGAGGGGGGTATAATACCTCTTCTATTACAGGGAATGGAGAGGAGGTAGGAGACACAGGACACCGGAGAGGGGGGTATAATACCTCTTCTATTACAGGGAATGGAGGGGAGGTAGGAGACACAGGACACCGGAGAGGGGGGTATAATACCTCTTCTATTACAGGGAATGGAGGAGAGTATATTACCTCTTCTATTACAGGGAATGGAGAGGAGGTAGGAGACACAGGAAACCGGAGAGGAGGGGAGTAGAATACCTCTTCTATTAAAGGGAATGGAGAGGAGGTAAGAGACACAGGACACCGGAGAGGGGGGTATAATACCTCTTCTATTACAGGGAATGGAGAGGAGGTAGGAGACACAGGACACCGGAGAGGGGGGTATAATACCTCTTCTATTACAGGGAATGGAGAGGAGGTAGGAGACACAGGACACTGGAGAGGGGGGTATAATACCTCTTCTATTACAGGGAATGGAGGGGAGGTAGGAGACACAGGACACTGGAGAGGAGGGTATAATACCTCTTCTATTACAGGGAATGGAGGGGGGGGTAGGAGACACAGGACACCGGAGAGGAGAGTATAATACCTCTTCTATTACAGGGAATGGAGAGGAGGTAGGAGACACAGGACACCGGAGAGGAGGGTATAATACCTCTTCTATTACAGGGAATGGAGAGGAGGTAGGAGACACAGGACATCGGAGAGGAGGGTATAATACCTCTTCTATTACAGGGAATGGACGGGGGGGTAGCAGACACAGGACACCGGAGAGGAGAGTATAATACCTCTTCTATTACAGGGAATGGAGAGGAGGTAGGAGACACAGGACATCGGAGAGGAGGGTATAATACCTCTTCTATTACAGGGAATGGAGAGGAGGTAAGAGACACAGGACATCGGAGAGGGGGGTATAATACCTCTTCTATTACAGGGAATGGAGAGGAGGTAGGAGACACAGGACACCGGAGAGGGGGGTATAATACCTCTTCTATTACAGGGAATGGAGAGGAGGTAGGAGACACAGGACACTGGAGAGGGGGGTATAATACCTCTTCTATTACAGGGAATGGAGGGGAGGTAGGAGACACAGGACACTGGAGAGGAGGGTATAATACCTCTTCTATTACAGGGAATGGAGGGGGGGGTAGGAGACACAGGACACCGGAGAGGAGAGTATAATACCTCTTCTATTACAGGGAATGGAGAGGAGGTAGGAGACACAGGACACCGGAGAGGAGGGTATAATACCTCTTCTATTACAGGGAATGGAGAGGAGGTAGGAGACACAGGACATCGGAGAGGAGGGTATAATACCTCTTCTATTACAGGGAATGGAGAGGAGGTAGGAGACACAGGACACTGGAGAAGGGGGGTATAATACCTCTTCTATTACAGGGAATGGAGAGGAGGTAGGAGACACAGAACATCGGAGAGGAGGGTATAATACCTCTTCTATTACATGGAATGGAGAGGAGGTAAGAGACACAGGACACCGGAGAGGGGGGTATAATACCTCTATGTTATGGTGGAGAGCGGATACTCAGACCAATCACTTTAGAGCACAGAAAGAAAAAGAAAGTGCAGCATTTTCAGCCACAATGCACTTTAGGGTGGGCTGTACTGCAGAGTGGAAGGAAAATGATAAATGATACAAATAAATATGTGAAAAGTGTGGGGGAGGGGCATTTGTATGGCGCCCCCTTTACTCTGATACCACTAACATCTAGAAGAACCAATTGCCTTCAGAAGTCACCTAATTAGTAAATAGAGTCCACCTGTGTGTCATTTAATCTTAGTATAAATACAGCTGTTCTGTGAAGCCCTCAGAGGTTTGTTAGAGAACCTTAGTGAACAAACAGCATCATGAAGGCCAAGGAACACACCAGACAGGTCAGGGATGAAGTTGTGGAGAAGTATAAAGCAGGGTTGGGTTATAATAAAATCTCCCAAGCTTTGACCATCTCACGGAGCTCTGTTCAATCCATCATCGGAAAATGGAAAGAGTATGGGCACAACCGCAAACCTACCAAGACACGGCTGTCCACCTAAACTGACCGGGCCGGGCAAGGAGAGCATTCATCAGAGAAGAGCCAAGAGGTCCATGGTAACTCTGGAGGAGCTGCAGAGATCCACAGCTCAGGGGGGAGAATCTGTCCACAGGACAACTATTAGTCGTCTCTCCACAAATCTGCCCTTTATGGAAGAGTGACAAGAAGAAAGACATTGGAGAAAGAAAGTCATAAGAAGTCCTGTTTGTAGTTTGTGAGAAGCCATGTGGGGGAGGGGGCAGCAAACATGTGGAAGAAGGTGATCTGGTCAGAGGAGAACAAAATTGATTGACAGTGATTGTAAAGGCTCCACTGTGCAGCCCGTTTGGCCCCGATCGTCCATCTCTGGGGTACCTCTGCGGCTCCTCCCCGCATCAGATAACCCCCTAGGAGGAGCGCTCCCCAGTCTAGCATTTGCGTCCATAGACATGAATGCCGGACTCTGCCCCACCCCCCAGCGCCCGTGTCATTAGATTTGATTGACAGCAGCGGGAGCCAATGGCTGCGCTCCTATCAAAGCATCCAATCAATAGCCGGGACCCCATGGAGATAGGGACAGCGCGTCCTCACCGAGGGAGGAAATACGGGGCTCAGGTAAGTAAAATGGGGGGGGGGTCGGTCACTGCCAGGTGAAAATGCACAGGACAACCCCTTTAACTTTTTTAGTCTAAAAGCAAAAAACTATGTGTGGCGAAAAACAAACAGCACATCACTCTGAGCACACCATCCCCACTGTGAAACATGGTGGTGGCAGCATCACATTGTGGGAATGGCCCAGTCACAGTCCAGACCTAAATCCCATTGAGAATCTGTGGCCAGACTTGAAAATTGCTGATCACAGACGCTCTCCATCCAATCTGACAGAGCTTGAGATATTTTACAAAGAAGAAGAATGGGCAGAAATGTCCTCTCTAGATGGGCAAAGCTGGTAGAGACACCCCCAAAAAGACTTGTAGAGAAAGGGGGTTCTACAAAGTACTGACTCCGGGGGGCGCCATACAAATGCCCCTCCCCCACACTTTTCACATATTTATTTGTATCATTTATCATTTTCCTTCCACTTCACAATTATGTGACACTTTGTGTTGGTCCATCACATAAAATCCCAATAAAATACATTTACGTTTTTGGGTGTAACAAAATGTGGGCAATTCAAGGGGTATGAATACTTTTTCAAGGCTCTGTAAATCCATAAGACGACCTATTTACGAATCATTATTTCCCAAAGTGCCAGGATTTGTTTTTTTTTTGGTTTATCCATTTCTTGCACAGGTGTCACCGGGACAGGAAGTGAAGGAAAAAACGCCCAACAATGGCGTCACGTACAGAATTCGTCACTTGAAGACTTTTTCTGGCACTTTTTGTTTACAAGTCTAAATCAGGATTTCTTGATAGAAAATGACTTATAACCAACAAACATGAAATGTTTTCATATTTTCTCTCTAGGGAATAAAATGGCAATTGTTGCAATTTTTTTTTTTTATGTCACACATTAGTTGCGCAGCTTTTTTTCTAACCCAATTTTTGGGGGAAAAAATACACTTTAAGGAGTTAAAAAAACAAAACAAAAAACACAACATATACACCCAATTTTTTTGTTTGTAGAATGTGAAAAATTATATCACATGTAGTATAATATACCCAACATGTCACGCTTTAAAATTGCTTGTGGAATGTCGACAAGCTACGGTACTTAAAAATCTCTATAGACGAGGCTTTAAACATTTTTAGAAGTTACCAATTTAGAGTTGCAGACGAGTTCTAGTGGTAGAATTATTGCTCTCGCTTTAAGGTTCGTGGCGACACCTCATGTGTGGTGTGAACACCGTTTACATATGTGGGCGTGGCCTGTGTATACGCTCACTTCTGCACCCGAGCACGGAGAGATGGGCGCTTTACAAAAAATTACATTTATATTTTGTTTTTATTTTTACACTGTCCCTTTATTTTATCACTTTCATTCCTAATACAAGGAAAGAAAACAACCCTTGTGATAGAAATAAGAGATGACAGGTCCTCTTTATGGGGATCTCATGTAATAGAAATAAGAGATGACAGGTCCTCTTTATGGGGATCTCATGTAATAGAAATAAGAGATGACAGGTCCTCTTTATGGAGATCTCATGTAATAGAAATAAGAGATGACAGGTCCTCTTTATGGAGATCTCATGTAATAGAAATAAGAGATGACAGGTCCTCTTTATGGAGATCATGTAATAGAAATAAGAGATGACAGGTCCTCTTTATGGGGATCATGTAATAGAAATAAGAGATGACGGGTCCTCTTTATGGAGATCTCATGTAATAGAAATAAGAGATGACAGGTCCTCTTTATGGAGATCATGTAATAGAAATAAGAGATGACAGGTCCTCTTTATGGGGATCATGTAATAGAAATAAGAGATGACGGGTCCTCTTTATGGAGATCTCATGTAATAGAAATAAGAGATGACAGGTCCTCTTTATGGAGATCATGTAATAGAAATAAGAGATGACAGGTCCTCTTTATGGGGATCTCATGTAATAGAAATAAGAGATGACAGGTCCTCTTTATGGAGATCTCATGTAATAGAAATAAGAGATGACAGGTCCTCTTTATGGAGATCTCATGTAATAGAAATAAGAGATGACAGGTCCTCTTTATGGGGATCATGTAATAGAAATAAGAGATGACAGGTCCTCTTTATGGAGATCTCATGTAATAGAAATAAGAGATGACAGGTCCTCTTTATGGAGATCATGTAATAGAAATAAGAGATGACAGGTCCTCTTTATGGGGATCATGTAATAGAAATAAGAGATGACGGGTCCTCTTTATGGAGATCTCATGTAATAGAAATAAGAGATGACAGGTCCTCTTTATGGAGATCATGTAATAGAAATAAGAGATGACAGGTCCTCTTTATGGGGATCATGTAATAGAAATAAGAGATGACGGGTCCTCTTTATGGAGATCTCATGTAATAGAAATAAGAGATGACAGGTCCTCTTTATGGAGATCATGTAATAGAAATAAGAGATGACAGGTCCTCTTTATGGAGATCTCATGTAATAGAAATAAGAGATGACAGGTCCTCTTTATGGGGATCTCATGTAATAGAAATAAGAGATGACAGGTCCTCTTTATGGGGATCTCATGTAATAGAAATAAGAGATGACGGGTCCTCTTTATGGGGATCTCATGTAATAGAAATAAGAGATGACAGGTCCTCTTTATGGGGATCTCATGTAATAGAAATAAGAGATGACAGGTCCTCTTTATGGGGATCTCATGTAATAGAAATAAGAGATGACGGGTCCTCTTTATGGAGATCATGTAATAGAAATAAGAGATGACAGGTCCTCTTTATGGAGATCATGTAATAGAAATAAGAGATGACGGGTCCTCTTTATGGAGATCATGTAATAGAAATAAGAGATGACAGGTCCTCTTTATGGGGATCTCATGTAATAGAAATAAGAGATGACGGGTCCTCTTTATGGGGATCTCATGTAATAGAAATAAGAGATGACAGGTCCTCTTTATGGGGATCTCATGTAATAGAAATAAGAGATGACAGGTCCTCTTTATGGGGATCTCATGTAATAGAAATAAGAGATGACAGGTCCTCTTTATGGAGATCATGTAATAGAAATAAGAGATGACAGGTCCTCTTTATGGAGATCATGTAATAGAAATAAGAGATGACGGGTCCTCTTTATGGGGATCTTATGTAATAGAAATAAGAGATGACAGGTCCTCTTTATGGAGATCTCATGTAATAGAAATAAGAGATGACGGGTTCTCTTTATGGAGATCTCATGTAATAGAAATAAGAGATGACGGGTCCTCTTTATGGGGATCTCATGTAATAGAAATAAGAGATGACGGGTCCTCTTTATGGGGATCTCATGTAATAGAAATAAGAGATGACAGGTCCTCTTTATGGAGATCATGTAATAGAAATAAGAGATGACGGGTCCTCTTTATGGATATCATGTAATACTAATAAGAGATGACGGGTCCTCTTTATGGAGATCATGTAATACTAATAAGAGATGACGGGTCCTCTTTATGGGGATCTCATGTAATAGAAATAAGAGATGACGGGTCCTCTTTATGGAGATCTCATGTAATAGAAATAAGAGATGACAGGTCCTCTTTATGGAGATCATGTAATAGAAATAAGAGATGACGGGTCCTCTTTATGGAGATCATGTAATAGAAATAAGAGATGACAGGTCCTCTTTATGGAGATCATGTAATAGAAATAAGAGATGACAGGTCCTCTTTATGGAGATCATGTAATAGAAATAAGAGATGACAGGTCCTCTTTATGGGGATCTCATGTAATAGAAATAAGAGATGACGGGTCCTCTTTATGGAGATCTCATGTAATAGAAATAAGAGATGACGGGTCCTCTTTATGGGGATCATGTAATAGAAATAAGAGATGACGGGTTCTCTTTATGGAGATCTCATGTAATAGAAATAAGAGATGACAGGTCCTCTTTATGGAGATCATGTAATAGAAATAAGAGATGACAGGTCCTCTTTATGGGGATCTCATGTAATAGAAATAAGAGATGACGGGTCCTCTTTATGGGGATCTCATGTAATAGAAATAAGAGATGACGGGTCCTCTTTATGGGGATCTCATGTAATAGAAATAAGAGATGACAGGTCCTCTTTATGGGGATCTCATGTAATAGAAATAAGAGATGACGGGTCCTCTTTATGGGGATCTCATGTAATAGAAATAAGAGATGACAGGTCCTCTTTATGGGGATCTCATGTAATAGAAATAAGAGATGACAGGTCCTCTTTATGGAGATCATGTAATAGAAATAAGAGATGACAGGTCCTCTTTATGGAGATCATGTAATAGAAATAAGAGATGACAGGTCCTCTTTATGGAGATCATGTAATAGAAATAAGAGATGACAGGTCCTCTTTATGGATCTCATGTAATAGAAATAAGAGATGACGGGTCCTCTTTATGGGGATCTTATGTAATAGAAATAAGAGATGACAGGTCCTCTTTATGGAGATCTTATGTAATAGAAATAAGAGATGACGGGTTCTCTTTATGGAGATCTCATGTAATAGAAATAAGAGATGACGGGTCCTCTTTATGGAGATCATGTAATAGAAATAAGAGATGACAGGTCCTCTTTATGGAGATCATGTAATAGAAATAAGAGATGACGGGTCCTCTTTATGGAGATCATGTAATAGAAATAAGAGATGACGGGTCCTCTTTATGGAGATCATGTAATAGAAATAAGAGATGACGGGTCCTCTTTATGGGGATCTCATGTAATAGAAATAAGAGATGACAGGTCCTCTTTATGGAGATCATGTAATAGAAATAAGAGATGACGGGTCCTCTTTATGGATATCATGTAATACTAATAAGAGATGACGGGTCCTCTTTATGGAGATCATGTAATACTAATAAGAGATGACGGGTCCTCTTTATGGGGATCTCATGTAATAGAAATAAGAGATGACGGGTCCTCTTTATGGAGATCTCATGTAATAGAAATAAGAGATGACGGGTCCTCTTTATGGAGATCTCATGTAATAGAAATAAGAGATGACAGGTCCTCTTTATGGAGATCATGTAATAGAAATAAGAGATGACGGGTCCTCTTTATGGAGATCATGTAATAGAAATAAGAGATGACAGGTCCTCTTTATGGAGATCATGTAATAGAAATAAGAGATGACAGGTCCTCTTTATGGAGATCATGTAATAGAAATAAGAGATGACAGGTCCTCTTTATGGGGATCTCATGTAATAGAAATAAGAGATGACGGGTCCTCTTTATGGGGATCATGTAATAGAAATAAGAGATGACGGGTTCTCTTTATGGAGATCTCATGTAATAGAAATAAGAGATGACAGGTCCTCTTTATGGAGATCTCATGTAATAGAAATAAGAGATGACGGGTCCTCTTTATGGGGATCATGTAATAGAAATAAGAGATGACGGGTTCTCTTTATGGAGATCTCATGTAATAGAAATAAGAGATGACAGGTCCTCTTTATGGAGATCATGTAATAGAAATAAGAGATGACGGGTCCTCTTTATGGAGATCATGTAATAGAAATAAGAGATGACAGGTCCTCTTTAGGGAGATCATGTAATAGAAATAAGAGATGACAGGTCCTCTTTATGGAGATCTCATGTAATAGAAATAAGATATGACGGGTCCTCTTTATGGAGATCTCATGTAATAGAAATAAGAGATGACGGGTCCTCTTTATGGGGGATCATGTAATAGAAATAAGAGATGACAGGTCCTCTTTATGGGGATCTCATGTAATAGAAATAAGATATGACGGGTCCTCTTTATGGAGATCTCATGTAATAGAAATAAGAGATGACGGGTCCTCTTTATGGAGATCATGTAATAGAAATAAGAGATGACAGGTCCTCTTTATGGAGATCTCATGAAATAGAAATAAGAGATGACAGGTCCTCTTTATGGAGATCATGTAATAGAAATAAGATGACGGGTCCTCTTTATGGAGATCATGTAATAGAAATAAGAGATGACAGGTCCTCTTTATGGAGATCTCATGAAATAGAAATAAGAGATGACGGGTCCTCTTTATGGAGATCATGTAATAGAAATAAGATGACGGGTCCTCTTTATGGAGATCATGTAATAGAAATAAGAGATGACGGGTCCTCTTTATGGAAATCTCATGTAATAGAAATAAGAGATGACGGGTCCTCTTTATGGAGATCATGTAATAGAAATAAGAGATGACAGGTCCTCTTTATGGAGATCTCATGTAATAGAAATAAGAGATGACGGGTCCTCTTTATGGAGATCATGTAATAGAAATAAGAGATGACAGGTACTCTTTATGGAGATCATGTAATAGAAATAAGAGATGACAGGTCCTCTTTATGGAGATCTCATGTAATAGAAATAAGAGATGACAGGTCCTCTTTATGGAGATCATGTAATAGAAATAAGAGATGACAGGTCCTCTTTATGGAGATCATGTAATAGAAATAAGAGATGACGGGTCCTCTTTATGGGGATCTCATGTAATAGAAATAAGAGATGACGGGTCCTCTTTATGGGGATCTCATGTAATAGAAATAAGAGACGACAGGTCCTCTTTATGGGGATCATGTAATAGAAATAAGAGATGACAGGTCCTCTTTATGGGGGATCATGTAATAGAAATAAGAGATGACAGGTCCTCTTTATGGGGATCTCATGTAATAGAAATAAGAGATGACGGGTCCTCTTTATGGAGATCATGTAATAGAAATAAGAGATGACGGGTCCTCTTTATGGAGATCATGTAATAGAAATAAGAGATGACGGGTCCTCTTTATGGAGATCTCATGTAATAGAAATAAGAGATGACGGGTCCTCTTTATGGAGATCATGTAATAGAAATAAGAGATGACGGGTCCTCTTTATGGGGATCTCATGTAATAGAAATAAGAGATGACGGGTCCTCTTTATGGGGATCTCATGTAATAGAAATAAGAGACGACAGGTCCTCTTTATGGGGATCATGTAATAGAAATAAGAGATGACGAGTCCTCTTTATGGGGATCATGTAATAGAAATAAGAGATGACAGGTCCTCTTTATGGGGATCTCATGTAATAGAAATAAGAGATGACGGGTCCTCTTTATGGGGATCATGTAATATAAATAAGAGATGACGGGTCCTCTTTATGGAGATCTCATGTAATAGAAATAAGAGATGACGGGTCCTCTTTATGGAGATCTTGTATAGAAATAAGAGATGACGGGTCCTCTTTATGGAGATCTTGTATAGAAATAAGAGATGACGGGTCCTCTTTATGGAGATCATGTAATAGAAATAAGAGATGACGGGTCCTCTTTATGGAGATCTTGTATAGAAATAAGAGATGACAGGTCCTCTTTATAGAGATCATGTAATAGAAATAAGAGATGACGGGTTCTCTTTATGGAGATCTCATGTAATAGAAATAAGAGATGACAGGTCCTCTTTATGGAGATCATGTAATAGAAATAAGAGATGACAGGTCCTCTTTATGGAGATCTCATGTAATAGAAATAAGAGATGACAGGTCCTCTTTATGGAGATCATGTAATAGAAATAAGAGATGACGGGTCCTCTTTATGGAGATCTCATGTAATATAAATAAGAGATGACGGGTCCTCTTTATGGAGATCTCATGTAATATAAATAAGAGATGACGGGTCCTCTTTATGGAGGTCTCATGTAATAGAAATAAGAGATGACGGGTCCTCTTTATGGGGATCATGTAATAGAAATAAGAGATGACGGGTCCTCTTTATGGGGATCATGTAATAGAAATAAGAGATGACAGGTCCTCTTTATGGGGATCTCATGTAATAGAAATAAGAGATGACAGGTCCTCTTTATGGGGATCTCATGTAATAGAAATAAGAGATGACAGGTCCTCTTTATGGAGATCATGTAATAGAAATAAGAGATGACGGGTCCTCTTTATGGATCTCATGTAATATAAATAAGAGATGACGGGTCCTCTTTATGGATCTCATGTAATAGAAATAAGAGATGACAGGTCCTCTTTATGGATCTCATGTAATAGAAATAAGAGATGACAGGTCCTCTTTATGGAGATCTCATGTAATAGAAATAAGAGATGACAGGTCCTCTTTATAGAGATCATGTAATAGAAATAAGAGATGACAGGTCCTCTTTATGGAGATCTCATGTAATAGAAATAAGAGATGACAGGTCCTCTTTATGGAGATCATGTAATAGAAATAAGAGATGACGGGTCCTCTTTATGGATCTCATGTAATAGAAATAAGAGATGACAGGTCCTCTTTATGGATCTCATGTAATAGAAATAAGAGATGACGGGTCCTCTTTATGGAGATCTCATGTAATAGAAATAAGAGATGACGGGTCCTCTTTATGGAGATCTCATGTAATAGAAATAAGAGATGATGGGTCCTCTTTATGGAGATCTCATGTAATAGAAATAAGAGATGACAGGTCCTCTTTATGGAGATCATGTAATAGAAATAAGAGATGACGGGTCCTCTTTATGGAGATCTCATGTAATAGAAATAAGAGATGACGGGTCCTCTTTATGGAGATCTCATGTAATAGAAATAAGAGATGACGGGTCCTCTTTATGGAGATCTCATGTAATAGAAATAAGAGATGACAGGTCCTCTTTATGGAGATCTCATGTAATAGAAATAAGAGATGACGGGTCCTCTTTATGGAGATCATGTAATAGAAATAAGAGATGACAGGTCCTCTTTATGGAGATCATGTAATAGAAATAAGAGATGACGGGTCCTCTTTATGGAGATCTCATGTAATAGAAATAAGAGATGACAGGTCCTCTTTATGGATCTCATGTAATAGAAATAAGAGATGACGGGTCCTCTTTATGGAGAGATCTCATTTAATATAAATAAGAGATGACAGGTCCTCTTTATGGAGATCATGTAATAGAAATAAGAGATGACGGGTCCTCTTTATGGAGATCTCATGTAATATAAATAAGAGATGACGGGTCCTCTTTATGGAGGTCTCATGTAATAGAAATAAGAGATGACGGGTCCTCTTTATGGGGATCATGTAATAGAAATAAGAGATGACAGGTCCTCTTTATGGGGATCTCATGTAATAGAAATAAGAGATGACGGGTCCTCTTTATGGAGATCATGTAATAGAAATAAGAGATGACGGGTCCTCTTTATGGAGATCATGTAATAGAAATAAGAGATGACAGGTCCTCTTTATGGGGATCTCATGTAATAGAAATAAGAGATGACGGGTCCTCTTTATGGGGATCTCATGTAATATAAATAAGAGATGACGGGTCCTCTTTATGGAGATCATGTAATAGAAATAAGAGATGACAGGTCCTCTTTATGGATCTCATGTAATATAAATAAGAGATGACGGGTCCTCTTTATGGATCTCATGTAATAGAAATAAGAGATGACAGGTCCTCTTTATGGATCTCATGTAATAGAAATAAGAGATGACAGGTCCTCTTTATGGGGATCTCATGTAATAGAAATAAGAGATGACAGGTCCTCTTTATGGAGATCATGTAATAGAAATAAGAGATGACAGGTCCTCTTTATGGGGATCTCATGTAATAGAAATAAGAGATGACGGGTCCTCTTTATGGAGATCATGTAATAGAAATAAGAGATGACAGGTCCTCTTTATGGAGATCCCATGTAATAGAAATAAGAGATGACAGGTCCTCTTTATGGAGATCTCATGTAATAGAAATAAGAGATGACAGGTCCTCTTTATGGAGATCATGTAATAGAAATAAGAGATGACAGGTCCTCTTTATGGAGATCTCATGTAATAGAAATAAGAGATGACGGGTCCTCTTTATGGAGATCATGTAATAGAAATAAGAGATGACGGGTCCTCTTTATGGAGATCATGTAATAGAAATAAGAGATGACGGGTCCTCTTTATGGAGATCTTATATAATAGAAATAAGAGATGACAGGTCCTCTTTATGGATCTCATGTAATAGAAATAAGAGATGACGGGTCCTCTTTATGGAGATCATGTAATAGAAATAAGAGATGACGGGTCCTCTTTATGGAGATCTCATGTAATAGAAATAAGAGATGACAGGTCCTCTTTATGGAGATCTCATGTAATAGAAATAAGAGATGACAGGTCCTCTTTATGGGGATCTCATGTAATATAAATAAGAGATGACAGGTCCTCTTTATGGAGATCATGTAATAGAAATAAGAGATGACGGGTCCTCTTTATGGAGATCTCATGTAATAGAAATAAGAGATGACAGGTCCTCTTTATGGAGATCATGTAATAGAAATAAGAGATGACGGGTCCTCTTTATGGAGATCATGTAATAGAAATAAGAGATGACAGGTCCTCTTTATGGAGATCATGTAATAGAAATAAGAGATGACGGGTCCTCTTTATGGGGATCATGTAATAGAAATAAGAGATGACAGGTCCTCTTTATGGATCTCATGTAATAGAAATAAGAGATGACAGGTCCTCTTTATGGAGATCTCATGTAATAGAAATAAGAGATGACGGGTCCTCTTTATGGAGATCATGTAATAGAAATAAGAGATGACAGGTCCTCTTTATGGATCTCATGTAATAGAAATAAGAGATGACAGGTCCTCTTTATGGAGATCTCATGTAATAGAAATAAGAGATGACGGGTCCTCTTTATGGAGATCATGTAATAGAAATAAGAGATGACAGGTCCTCTTTATGGAGATCATATAATAGAAATAAGAGATGACAGGTCCTCTTTATGGAGATCATGTAATAGAAATAAGAGATGACGGGTCCTCTTTATGGGGATCTCATGTAATAGAAATAAGAGATGACAGGTCCTCTTTATGGAGATCATGTAATAGAAATAAGAGATGACAGGTCCTCTTTATGGAGATCATGTAATAGAAATAAGAGATGACGGGTCCTCTTTATGGAGATCATGTAATAGAAATAAGAGATGACGGGTCCCCTTTATGGGGATCTCATGTAATAGAAATAAGAGATGACAGGTCCTCTTTATGGAGATCATGTAATAGAAATAAGAGATGACAGGTCCTCTTTATGGAGATCATGTAATAGAAATAAGAGATGACGGGTCCTCTTTATGGATCTCATGTAATAGAAATAAGAGATGACAGGTCCTCTTTATGGATCTCATGTAATAGAAATAAGAGATGACGGGTCCTCTTTATGGATCTCATGTAATAGAAATAAGAGATGACAGGTCCTCTTTATGGAGATCTCATGTAATAGAAATAAGAGATGACGGGTCCTCTTTATGGAGATCATGTAATAGAAATAAGAGATGACAGGTCCTCTTTATGGAGATCATGTAATAGAAATAAGAGATGACGGGTCCTCTTTATGGAGATCATGTAATAGAAATAAGAGATGACAGGTCCTCTTTATGGATCTCATGTAATAGAAATAAGAGATGACAGGTCCTCTTTATGGATCTCATGTAATAGAAATAAGAGATGACAGGTCCTCTTTATGGAGATCTCATGTAATAGAAATAAGAGATGACGGGTCCTCTTTATGGAGATCATGTAATAGAAATAAGAGATGACAGGTCCTCTTTATGGAGATCATGTAATAGAAATAAGAGATGACAGGTCCTCTTTATGGGGATCTCATGTAATAGAAATAAGAGATGACAGGTCCTCTTTATGGAGATCATGTAATAGAAATAAGAGATGACGGGTCCTCTTTATGGAGATCATGTAATAGAAATAAGAGATGACGGGTCCTCTTTATGGAGATCTCATGTAATATAAATAAGAGATGACGGGTCCTCTTTATGGAGGTCTCATGTAATAGAAATAAGAGATGACGGGTCCTCTTTATGGGGATCATGTAATAGAAATAAGAGATGACAGGTCCTCTTTATGGATCTCATGTAATAGAAATAAGAGATGACGGGTCCTCTTTATGGATCTCATGTAATAGAAATAAGAGATGACGGGTCCTCTTTATGGATCTCATGTAATAGAAATAAGAGATGACAGGTCCTCTTTATGGAGATCTCATGTAATAGAAATAAGAGATGACGGGTCCTCTTTATGGAGATCATGTAATAGAAATAAGAGATGACAGGTCCTCTTTATGGAGATCATGTAATAGAAATAAGAGATGACAGGTCCTCTTTATGGGGATCTCATGTAATAGAAATAAGAGATGACAGGTCCTCTTTATGGAGATCATGTAATAGAAATAAGAGATGACGGGTCCTCTTTATGGAGATCATGTAATAGAAATAAGAGATGACGGGTCCTCTTTATGGAGATCTCATGTAATAGAAATAAGAGATGACGGGTCCTCTTTATGGAGATCTCATGTAATATAAATAAGAGATGACGGGTCCTCTTTATGGAGGTCTCATGTAATAGAAATAAGAGATGACGGGTCCTCTTTATGGGGATCATGTAATAGAAATAAGAGATGACAGGTCCTCTTTATGGATCTCATGTAATAGAAATAAGAGATGACGGGTCCTCTTTATGGATCTCATGTAATAGAAATAAGAGATGACGGGTCCTCTTTATGGATCTCATGTAATAGAAATAAGAGATGACAGGTCCTCTTTATGGAGATCTCATGTAATAGAAATAAGAGATGACGGGTCCTCTTTATGGAGATCATGTAATAGAAATAAGAGATGACAGGTCCTCTTTATGGAGATCCCATGTAATAGAAATAAGAGATGACAGGTCCTCTTTATGGAGATCTCATGTAATAGAAATAAGAGATGACAGGTCCTCTTTATGGAGATCATGTAATAGAAATAAGAGATGACGGGTCCTCTTTATGGAGATCATGTAATAGAAATAAGAGATGACAGGTCCTCTTTATGGAGATCTCATGTAATAGAAATAAGAGATGACAGGTCCTCTTTATGGAGATCTCATGTAATAGAAATAAGAGATGACGGGTCCTCTTTATGGAGATCTCATGTAATAGAAATAAGAGATGACGGGTCCTCTTTATGGGGATCATGTAATAGAAATAAGAGATGACGGGTCCTCTTTATGGAGATCTCATGTAATAGAAATAAGAGATGACGGGTCCTCTTTATGGATCTCATATAATAGAAATAAGAGATGACGGGTCCTCTTTATGGGGATCTCATGTAATAGAAATAAGAGATGACGGGTCCTCTTTATGGAGATCATGTAATAGAAATAAGAGATGACGGGTCCTCTTTATGGAGATCATGTAATAGAAATAAGAGATGACGGGTCCTCTTTATGGATCTCATGTAATAGAAATAAGAGATGACGGGTCCTCTTTATGGAGATCATGTAATAGAAATAAGAGATGACGGGTCCTCTTTATGGATCTCATGTAATAGAAATAAGAGATGACAGGTCCTCTTTATGGAGATCTCATGTAATAGAAATAAGAGATGACGGGTCCTCTTTATGGAGATCATGTAATAGAAATAAGAGATGACGGGTCCTCTTTATGGATCTCATGTAATAGAAATAAGAGATGACGGGTCCTCTTTATGGATCTCATGTAATAGAAATAAGAGATGACAGGTCCTCTTTATGGAGATCTCATGTAATAGAAATAAGAGATGACGGGTCCTCTTTATGGAGATCATGTAATAGAAATAAGAGATGACAGGTCCTCTTTATGGGGATCTCATGTAATAGAAATAAGAGATGACGGGTCCTCTTTATGGGGATCTCATGTAATAGAAATAAGAGATGACGGGTCCTCTTTATGGGGATCTCATGTAATAGAAATAAGAGATGACGGGTTCTCTTTATGGGGATCTCATGTAATAGAAATAAGAGATGACGGGTCCTCTTTATGGAGATCTCATGTAATAGAAATAAGAGATGACGGGTCCTCTTTATGGAGATCATGTAATAGAAATAAGAGATGACGGGTCCTCTTTATGGAGATCATGTAATAGAAATAAGAGATGACGGGTCCTCTTTATGGAGATCATGTAATAGAAATAAGAGATGACGGGTCCTCTTTATGGAGATCTCATGTAATAGAAATAAGAGATGACAGGTCCTCTTTATGGAGATCTCATGTAATAGAAATAAGAGATGACAGGTCCTCTTTATGGAGATCTCATGTAATAGAAATAAGAGATGACGGGTCCTCTTTATGGAGATCTCATGTAATAGAAATAAGAGATGACGGGTCCTCTTTATGGAGATCTCATGTAATAGAAATAAGAGATGACAGGTCCTCTTTATGGAGATCTCATGTAATAGAAATAAGAGATGACAGGTCCTCTTTATGGAGATCTCATGTAATAGAAATAAGAGATGACAGGTCCTCTTTATGGAGATCATGTAATAGAAATAAGAGATGACAGGTCCTCTTTATGGAGATCATGTAATAGAAATAAGAGATGACGGGTCCTCTTTATGGAGATCTCATGTAATAGAAATAAGAGATGACAGGTCCTCTTTATGGAGATCTCATGTAATAGAAATAAGAGATGACAGGTCCTCTTTATGGAGATCATGTAATAGAAATAAGAGATGACGGGTCCTCTTTATGGAGATCATGTAATAGAAATAAGAGATGACGGGTCCTCTTTATGGATCTCATGTAATAGAAATAAGAGATGACGGGTCCTCTTTATGGATCTCATGTAATAGAAATAAGAGATGACGGGTCCTCTTTATGGAGATCATGTAATAGAAATAAGAGATGACAGGTCCTCTTTATGGATCTCATGTAATAGAAATAAGAGATGACGGGTCCTCTTTATGGAGATCATGTAATAGAAATAAGAGATGACAGGTCCTCTTTATGGAGATCTCATGTAATAGAAATAAGAGATGACGGGTCCTCTTTATGGGGATCTCATGTAATAGAAATAAGAGATGACGGGTCCTCTTTATGGAGATCATGTAATAGAAATAAGAGATGACGGGTCCTCTTTATGGATCTCATGTAATAGAAATAAGAGATGACGGGTCCTCTTTATGGATCTCATGTAATAGAAATAAGAGATGACGGGTCCTCTTTATGGAGATCATGTAATAGAAATAAGAGATGACAGGTCCTCTTTATGGATCTCATGTAATAGAAATAAGAGATGACGGGTCCTCTTTATGGAGATCATGTAATAGAAATAAGAGATGACAGGTCCTCTTTATGGAGATCTCATGTAATAGAAATAAGAGATGACAGGTCCTCTTTATGGAGATCATGTAATAGAAATAAGAGATGACGGGTCCTCTTTATGGAGATCTCATGTAATAGAAATAAGAGATGACGGGTCCTCTTTATGGAGATCATGTAATAGAAATAAGAGATGACGGGTCCTCTTTATGGATCTCATGTAATAGAAATAAGAGATGACGGGTCCTCTTTATGGAGATCATGTAATAGAAATAAGAGATGACAGGTCCTCTTTATGGAGATCTCATGTAATAGAAATAAGAGATGACGGGTCCTCTTTATGGAGATCATGTAATAGAAATAAGAGATGACAGGTCCTCTTTATGGAGATCTCATGTAATAGAAATAAGAGATGACGGGTCCTCTTTATGGAGATCATGTAATAGAAATAAGAGATGACGGGTCCTCTTTATGGAGATCATGTAATAGAAATAAGAGATGACGGGTCCTCTTTATGGAGATCTCATGTAATAGAAATAAGAGATGACAGGTCCTCTTTATGGAGATCTCATGTAATAGAAATAAGAGATGACGGGTCCTCTTTATGGAGATCATGTAATAGAAATAAGAGATGACAGGTCCTCTTTATGGAGATCATGTAATAGAAATAAGAGATGACGGGTCCTCTTTATGGAGATCTCATGTAATAGAAATAAGAGATGACGGGTCCTCTTTATGGAGATCATGTAATAGAAATAAGAGATGACAGGTCCTCTTTATGGAGATCATGTAATAGAAATAAGAGATGAGGGGTCCTCTTTATGGAGATCATGTAATAGAAATAAGAGATGACAGGTCCTCTTTATGGAGATCATGTAATAGAAATAAGAGATGACGGGTCCTCTTTATGGAGATCTCATGTAATAGAAATAAGAGATGACGGGTCCTCTTTATGGGGATCTCATGTAATAGAAATAAGAGATGACGGGTCCTCTTTATGGAGATCATGTAATAGAAATAAGAGATGACAGGTCCTCTTTATGGATCTCATGTAATAGAAATAAGAGATGACGGGTCCTCTTTATGGAGATCATGTAATAGAAATAAGAGATGACGGGTCCTCTTTATGGAGATCTCATGTAATAGAAATAAGAGATGACAGGTCCTCTTTATGGGGATCTCATGTAATAGAAATAAGAGATGACGGGTCCTCTTTATGGATCTCATGTAATAGAAATAAGAGATGACGGGTCCTCTTTATGGATCTCATGTAATAGAAATAAGAGATGACGGGTCCTCTTTATGGAGATCATGTAATAGAAATAAGAGATGACAGGTCCTCTTTATGGATCTCATGTAATAGAAATAAGAGATGACGGGTCCTCTTTATGGAGATCATGTAATAGAAATAAGAGATGACAGGTCCTCTTTATGGAGATCTCATGTAATAGAAATAAGAGATGACGGGTCCTCTTTATGGAGATCATGTAATAGAAATAAGAGATGACGGGTCCTCTTTATGGAGATCTCATGTAATAGAAATAAGAGATGACAGGTCCTCTTTATGGGGATCTCATGTAATAGAAATAAGAGATGACAGGTCCTCTTTATGGATCTCATGTAATAGAAATAAGAGATGACGGGTCCTCTTTATGGAGATCATGTAATAGAAATAAGAGATGACGGGTCCTCTTTATGGAGAGATCTGGGGGTCAGAAAGACCCCAAATCTTTCCTTTACCTTTAAAAGCAAGAGATCATGATTTTTTTTTGTTTTAAAAAAATAGTTGACTTCTAGGCTGGACAGGAAGTGATGTCATGATGTCGCTCCGGGCCTCCAAGGCCATAGAGGTGACCTCTCTGTGATCAGCCGACCGCAACACCGGCAACATTTCTCCGGCACGCTGGGAAAAAAAATGGTAAGCCAGAGAAACACCAGAGAGTGGCTAATGAGAGCTTTTATGGGAAAGCCGCCGGCTGAAGACGAGAGTAGCGGGGTTATGGTCGATGTCTTCAGCCATAATCCTGGTAAGTCGCTTGCAGAGCGCGATGTACAGACACAGTGGGGAGTATTTGATACACGGAGGATGTTGCAGGTTTTCCTCCTTACAAAGCATGTAGGAGGTCTGTCATTTTTACTGTGAGAGACGGAATCTAAAACAAAAATCCATAAAATCACATTGTATGATTTTTAATTAATTTGCATTTTATTGGATGACATAAAAGTATTTGATCACCAACCAACCAGTAAGAATTCCGACTCTCACAGACCTGTTATTTTTTTTCTTTAAGAAGCCCTCCTGTTCTCCACTCATCACCTGTATAGAAGACCCCTGTCCACCCCACACTCAGACTCCAACCTCTCCACAAGGGCCAAGACCAGAGAGCTGTGTGGGGACATCGGGGGATAATATTGTAGACCCGCACAAGGCTGGGATGGGCTACAAGACAATAGGCAAGCAGCTTGGTGAGGAGGCAACAACTGTTGGCGCAATTATTAGAAAATTAAAGAAGTTCAAGATGACGATCAGTCTCCCTTCGTCTGGGGGCTCCATGCAAGATCTCACCTCGTGGGGCATCGGTGATCATGAGGAAGGTGAGGGATCAGCCCAGAACTACACGGCAGGACCTGGTCAATGACCTGAAGAGAGCTGGGACCAACCACAGTCTCAAAGAAAACCATTAGTTACGCAGGATTTTAATCCATGGCGGCGTAGCGTGTTACTAATGGTTTTCTTTGAGACTGAGGTCCCAGCTCTCTTCAGGTCATTGACCAGGTCCTGCCGTGTAGTTCTGGGCTGATCCCTCACCTTCCTCATGATCACCGATGCCCCACGAGGTGAGATCTTGCATGGAGCCCCCAGACGAAGGGAGATTGACCATCATCTTGAACTTCTTCCATTTTCTAATAATTGACCATACGGATGATCCAGAAGAGGAACGGGAGGAGGTCATGTGGTCTGATGAGACAATAATAGAGCTTTTTGGTCTAAACTCCACTCACTGTGTTTGGAGGAAGGATGAGGATGAGTACAACCCCAAGAACACCATCCCAACTGTGAAGCATGGAGGTGGAAACAACATTCTTTGGGGCTGATTTTCTGCAAAGGAGGACACAGGACTGCACCGTATTGAGGGAAGGATGGATGGGGCCATGTATCGCAAGATCTTGGCCAACAACCGTCTCTCAGTAACAGCATTGAAGATGGGTCGTGGCTGGGTCTTCTAGCATGACAACGACCCGAAACACACAGCCAGGGCAACCAAGGAGTGGCTCCGTAAGAAGCATCTCAAGGTCCTGGAGTGGCCTAGCCAGTCTCCAGACCTGAACCCAATAGAAAATCTTTGGAGGGAGCTGAAAGTCCGTATTGCCCAGCGACAGCCCCGAAAACCTGAAGGATCTGGAGAAGGTCTGTATGGAGGAGGGGCCAAAATCCCTGCTGCGGTGCGTGCAAACCTGGTCAAGAACTACAGGAAACGACAGGTCTCTGTACCAAATATTAAGTTCTGCTTTTCTGATGCAGCAAATACTTATGTCATCCAATAAAATGCAAGTCAAGTACTTAAAAATCATACAATGCGATTTTTTGGATTTTTGGTTTAGATTCCGTCTCTCGCAGTTAAAGAGGACCTATGAAAGAATCCTAAGAATCGCACACAAAGGCTCCCTAAATGTCAATACTCAAGACAATAACTATAAAACTATATCCAGGTGTATCGAACACCCAAACTATTAAACAAATATAACACAGACATCTCAGATAAGTGCTGGAGGCGTTTACAGGGACATTCCTACACATATGGCGGTCGTGCCCAATAATTCAGACCTTCTGGGTACATGAAAATCACCTCTCAAGTGACCACTTGCCCGATAGAGTTCACCCCAGATCAGCTTATTCTCCATCACTCTCCCACTCCATTCATACAGAAAATCCCTGGGACTACACATGCTTAACGCAGCCAAACTATGCATCCCAGTTCCCTGGGGCTCTACAAAAAACGCACCCTCCATATCCGAGTGGCTGACTAGAGTGGGGAGGATAGCCAAGATGGAGGAGCTAATCCACGTCACATGAGACTTTCCCCATAGATATGCCCAGACCGGGGATAGATGGACCCACTTTCGCTCTACAGAAAAGGTACAAAGCTATCATGAGGGTAGATCACCCCGACCCCACAAATAGCTGAGAGAAATCTCTGTATATTTCCGCTCGACATATCGCTATATCTAAGAAATGAAGAAACATCCCAAACTCGTCCCGAGATTAGTCTCAGGGGCAGACAACCACAGATAGGGCCGCCTCTACACAACCTCACCAATCTCCCGCAAAACGCGATGGAGCCCGGAGAGACAACCCCCCTCTCCAGGCTATTGCCCCATCGCATCCCATCATCTCCCCCCCCCCCTATGATAACAATTACAGACTTCTACAGTGCCTTGCGAAAGTATTCGGCCCCCTTGAACTTTTCAACCTTTTGCCACATTTCAGGCTTCAAACATAAAGATATAACATTTTAATTTTTTGTGAAGAATCACCAACAAGTGGGACACAATTGTGAAGTGGAACGAAATCTATTGGATATTTTAAACTTTTTTAGCAAATAAAAAACTGAAAAGTGGTGCGTGCAAAATTATTCGGCCCCTTTACTTTCAGTGCAGCAAACTCACTCCAGAAGTTCAGCGAGGATCTCTGAATGATCCAATGTTGTCCTAAATGACTGATGGTGATAAATAGAATCCACCTGTGTGTAATCAAGTCTCTGTATAAATGCACGTGCTCTGTGATAGTCTCAGGGTTCTGTTGAAAGTGCAGAGAGCATCATGAAGACCAAGGAACACACCAGGCAGGTCCGTAATACTGTTGTGGAGAAGTTTAAAGCCGGGTTTGGATACAAAAAGATTTCCCAAGCTTTAAACATCCCAAGGAGCACTGTGCAAGCCATCATTTTGAAATGGAAGGAGTATCAGACCACTGCAAATCTACCAAGACCTGGCCGTCCCTCTAAACTTTCAGCTCAGACAAGGAGAAGACTGATCAGAGATGCAGCCAAGAGGCCCATGATCACTCTGGATGAACTGCAGAGGACTACAGCTGAGGTGGGAGAGTCTGTCCATAGGACAACAATCAGTCGTACACGGCACAAATCTGCCCTTTATGGAAGAGTGGCAAGAAGAAAGCCATTTCTCAAAGATATCCATAAAAAGTCTCGTCTAAAGTTTGCCACAAGCCACCTGGGAGACACACCAAACATGTGGAAGAAGGTGCTCTGGTCACATGAAACCAAAATCCAACTTTTTGCCCACAATGCAAAACGATATTTTTGGCGTAAAAGCAACACAGCTCATCACCCTCAACACACCATCCCCACTGTCACACATGGTGGTGGCAGCATCATGGTTTGGGCCTGCTTTTCTTCAGCAGGGACAGGGAAGATGGTTAAAATTGAGGGGAAGATGGATGCAGCCAAATACAGGACCATTCTGGATGAAAACCTGTTGGAGTCTGCAAAAGACCTGAAACTGGGACAGAGATTTATCTTCCAACAAGACAATGATCCCAAACATACAGCAAAATCTACAAAGGAATGGTTCACAAATAAACGTATCCAGGTGTTAGAATGGCCAAGTCAAAGTCCAGACCTGAATCCAATCGAGAATCTGTGGAAAGAGCTGAAAACTGCTGTTCACAAACGCTCTCCATCCAACCTCACTGAGCTCCAGCTGTTTTGCAAGGAAGAATGGGCAAGAATTTCAGTCTCTCGATGTGCAAAACTGATAGAGACACCCCAAGAGACTTGCAGCTGTAATCGCAGCAAAAGGGGCTCTACAAAGTATTAACGCAAGGGGGCCCAATCATTTTGCACGCCCCACTTTTCATTTTTTTATTCGTTAAAAAAGTTTCAAATATCCAATAGATTTCGTTCCACTTCACAATTGTGTCCCACTTGTTGGTGATTCTTCACAAAAAATAAACATTTTATATCTTTATGTTTTGAAGCCTGAAATGTGGCAAAAGGTTGAAAAGTTCAAGGGGGTGAATACTTTCACAAGGCACTGTACATGCTTTGCAAGTAGGAAAACCTGCAAAATCGGCCGTGTAGCAAATAATTGTTCTCCCCAATGTATGCATTGCGGTTGGAAAGTGGAGAACGATACCCTGCACCATACACAACAAAGAAAAAGATGTTTGGCTGGAGTAGTGTGAAACACAAATACATTCAACTGACTATACAGGTGGACAACAAAATGACCCTCAACAACAGCAAAGTCGTTGAAACTTACGGAATGTTCCGCCACGCGAGCCTTCTTCCTTCTCAGCTTCTCAATGTCCATTTTTAGTCCAAATTTTCTTTTGATTACAGAGGACTCCATCATGCTGAAGTCACTATTCTCCTCCGAGGTCATACTGGCTGCAAACACAGAAGAAGGCGTAGAATTTGCCACTCTTGGATTCACACCAATCAGGACGAAGTGCCCAGATGTAGGACTGGCTGCCTCGGCCACGATGCCGCAGTCCATGGACTGGCGAGACTGGGAGGTGACGCTCTGGCACGATCGGACGTTATCCGGTGAGGAGTCTGCGGTGGCTTGAGGTCGGAAACTGAGGTCTCTAATCTCACACGAGGCGAGGCTGCAGTCATCCCATGAGGTCTGCTGCTCCTGTGCGGACCCCGAGCTGCATTCCATGTGGACGTGGCCATCTTTAGTGCCAGGGATAGTCGAGTCGGTTTCACTCAGAAAGGGATCGTGGGCGCTGCTATCAGATTGTGCCGATGATTCAGAGTCCCCATCGTACGGGTCCCGAAACTACAACAGAAGGTGCAGATGTCATCCAGCAGGACACAGACTTCAAATATCTTAAAAGGGGTTCCACCATTTTGCCCAAAGTATCAAATAATATAGTTTCTCTTGAAGGCTCCTAACCACCCATGAATACTCTCCGTCATCGTACCACCACCACGCAGTCCATATCTCGGAACTGAAGCCTTTTAACCATGTGTAAGCTCCATGTCGAAGCTTACACAGGGTCAACAACCCCAAGTGCCAGTTTCAGGACCGGCCTACCCATAGAGCAAGGAGGCAGGAAAAAAAACGGGAGAAGGGGGGATGGGAGGCAGGGTGGTTGAGTCACATGCACTTCTATACCCAAAATACTGGGTATTTCTGAGAGAATCCCTCAAATCGGATCTTTGTTCAGTGAGCCAATCACACAAGAAGGAAATGACATTTCTGGGGGTGGCTCATATACCAACGTAACACCTCCAGGCTGCCATATTGGATTGCATTTTACTGAAAATGACAGAAGCTTATTAAGGTCACCGACATAATATGAATGTGTTGGGTCTTTATAGAATAATTTAGTTATGTTTTTATTTGTTCTAGATTGTAAAATGTGTGTGTGTATATATTCTATACATACACACACACAGTATGTGACAAAAGTAAGTACACCCCTCAGTGACATTTCTTCTCTCTTTTCATGTGACAACACTGAAGAAATGACACTTGTCTACAATGTAAAGTAGTGAGTGTACAGCTTGTATAACAGTGTAAATTTCCTGTCCCCTCAAAATAACTCAACACACAGCCATTCATGTCTAAACCGCTGGACACAAAAGTCAGTACACCCCTAAGTGAAAATCTCCACATTGGGCCCAATTAGCCATTTTCCCTCCCCTGGTGTCATGTGACTCGTTAGTGTTACAAGGTCTCAGGTGTGAATGGGGAACAGGTGTGTTAAATTTGGTGTTATCGCTCTCACTCTCTCATACTGGTCACTGGACTCAACTCAACACACAGCCATTAATGTCTAAACCGCTGGCAACAAAAGTCAGTACACCCCTAAGTGGCATTTCTTCTCTCTTTTCATGTGACAACACTGAAGAAATGACACTTGTCTACAATGTAAAGTAGTGAGTGTACAGCTTGTATAACAGTGTAAATTTCCTGTCCCCTCAAAATAACTCAACACACAGCCATTAATATCTAAACCGCTGGCAACAAAAGTCAGTGGTGTTATCGCTCTCACTCTCTCATACTGGTTACTGGAAGTTCAATATGGCACCTTATGGCAAAGAACTCTCTCTGAGCATCTGAAAAAAAATAAAAATAAAATAGTTGCTCTTCATAAAGATGGTCTAGGCCAGTAATGGCGAACCTTGGCACTCCAGATGTTTCAGAACTACATTTCCCATGATGCTCCACTACACTGCAGAGTGCATGAGCATCATGGGAAATGTAGTTTTAAAACATCTGGGGTGCCAAGGTTCGCCATCACTGGTCTAGGCTATAAGAAGATTGCCAAGACCCTGAAACTGAGCTGCAGCACGGTGGCCAAGACCATACAGCGGTATAACAGGACGGGTTCCCCTCAGAACAGGCCTCGCCATGGTCCACCAAAGAAGTTGAGGTCACGTGATCAGCGTCATATCCAGAGGTTGTCTTTGGGAAATAGACGTATGAGTGCTGCCAGCATTGCTGCAGAGGTTGTAGGGGGGGAGGGGTCAGCCTGTCAGTGCTCAGACCATACGCCGCACACTGCATCAAATTGGTCTGCATGGCTGTCATCCCAGAAGGCTCTTCTAAAGATGATGCACAAGACCACAAACAGTTTACATTGTAGACAAGTGTCATTTCTTCAGTGTTGTCACATGAAAAGATAGAAGAAAAGATTTACACACATGTCACTGAGGGGTGTACTTACTTTTGTCAGATACTGTATTTTATATATATATATATATATATACACACACAAAGTATGTAAAGCCCTTTTTCATATTAATATCTTAATCAAGGATTATTAATATTACAGTATAAATAACTTATATTCTTAACTTCTATATACTTAAACCTTTATGCCTTTTAAATGTACATTGAATCTTATAGTTTTTTTTTATTTTATTTTTTTTGGGGGGGGTAATTATAATAGCAAAAATATTGCTTTTTTTTCAAAACTGTTGATCTTTTTTTGTTTACAGCGCAAAAAATAAAAACCACCGAGGTGATCAACAGAAAGCTCTATTTGTGGGGAAAATAGGATTTTTATAACAGCTTACCTGTAAAATCTTTTTCTTGGAGTACATCACGGGACACAGAGCCACAGTTATACTGATGGGTTATATAGGCACCTTCAGGTGATTGGACACTGGCACACCCTAGACAGGAAGTTCAGCCCCCTATATAACCCCTCCCCTTACCGGGGGTACCTCCGTTTTGTAGCAAAGCAATATACGTGTATTAGAAGAGGGGAGGGAGCTTTGTGTCCCGTGATGTACTCCAAGAAAAGGATTTTACAGGTAAGCTGTTATAAAAATCCTATTTTCTTTTTGGTACATCACGGGACACAGAGCCTTCAGTAATAACTATACGGGATGTCCCAGAGCAATGCTATCTGAGGGGAGGGAGACACAACAAAAGTAGGGCTGCCATCAGACCCGAGGACCTTGTACCGCTGCCTGCAGCACACTGCGCCCGAAGGCGATATCCTCACGTCTTCTCACATCCACCTGATAGAATCTGGTGAATGTATGGACTGAAGACCAAGTTGTGGCCTTACAGATCTGAGCCACGGAGGCTGGAAATGCACTGCCCACAAAGCACTAACAGCCCTAGAGGAGTGCACTTTGATTTGAAAAGGTGGAACTTTCCTCTTCAAACCATAAGCTTAAACAATTACCTGTCAAATCCACTTAGCAATGGTAGATTTCAACGCTGCCTGTCCTTTTTTAGGACCTTTAAGTGGTTGTAAACCCTCCTGGAAAAAAAAAAAAAACACCCTGCAATATAAAGGCATAATCAGCTAGTACGCATAGCATACTAGCTCATTATGAATTACTTACCCGAGAACGAAGCCCCTGCAGCCGTCATCGCCTCTTCTCTCTGGCTGGCGACATCTATCCCGGAGGTTACTTCCGGGTATTGCGGCTCCGGCGCTGTGATTGGCCGGAGCCGCGAGGCCGTCACTCCCGCGCATGCGTGGGAGCAGCCGGGAAAGGCACAGTACCACTAAGACAACGGCACATACGTGCCATTGCTTCAGTTGGCTTAAGTGCGCATGTGCCACATGACGTCGGCATCGGCAAATACAGGGATATCTCCTAAACCGTGCAGGTTTAGGAGATATCCAGGCCAGCTACAGGCAAGCCTAATTATAGGCCTGTAGTTTAAAGAGGTTGTAAGGGGTTTAACAACCACTTTCAGGCAGCACAAACAAAATATCTGTTTTGGGAATCTGAGCAACCGCTTCCAAATAGGTTTTGACCGCTCACAATACATCCAGAGAATGTAGTGACTTTTCTTCCGTAGAACAGGGATCTGGAAAAAAATGAAGGCAGAGCAATATCCTGGTTTACATGAAAACCCGAAACCACCTTCGGTAGAAAGCTAAAATGAGGACGCAACACTACTCTATCCTTGTGCACAATTAAAACCCCACTGTTTTAAGCACTAACAGCCCTGGTGGAGCGCACTTTGATTTGAAAAGGGGAAACCTTCCCTTTCAAACCGTAAGCTTGAACAATTATTTGCCGAATTCACTTAGAAATAGTAGATTTCCATGCTGCCTGTCCTTTCCTAGGACCTTCAGGCAACACAAACAAAACATCTGTTTTTCGAATCTGAGCAAGCCGCCTTCAAATAGACCTTGGCTGCTCTCACTACATCAAGAGAATGTAGCGACTTTTCTTCCATAGAACAGGGTTCTGGAAAAAAATGAAGGTAGAACAATATTATCCTGGTTTAGATGAAAACCTGACACTACCTTCGGTAGAAAGTTAGGATGAGGACGCAATACTACTCTATCCTTGTGAAGAATTACATATGGCTCTTTACAAGAAAGAGCCGCCAACTCTGATACCCTTCTTGCAGAAGAAATGGCTATCAGAAAAATCAGCTTCCTTGTCAAAAGGACCAATGTCAAATGGATATGTTGTATCGGCTCAAAAGGCTGTTTCTGTAATGCCGACAGAACTAAAATTCAAGTCCCAGGGGTTCAGGGGCACGTTAACCGGTGGATTAAGGCGTGTTACCCCTTGTATAAATCTTCGGACCAAAGAATGAAAAGCAAGTGGACGTTGAAACAATACTGACAAGGCCGAGACCTGGCCCTTGATAGTACTTAAGGCCAGCTTCACCTCTAATGCCATTTGCAGAAAAGCAAGGATTCTCCCTATGAAATATTTTCTGGGATGTCAACCCCTTGATTCTCACCAGGAGATACATGCCCTCTGGACTCTATAATAAATGATTCTGGAGGCCGGCTTTCTTGCATTAATCAAGGTAGATATTACTGGGCCCGAAAGCCCACGACGCTTCAGAATGTGGGCTTCAATAGCCAAACCGTTACATTTAGAGTTTGTAAGGTAGGATGGAACACTGGTCCCTGCGATAGCAGGTCTGGATGTGGTGGTAGGGTCCATGGGGCCCCTACCGCCATCTTCACTATTTCTGCATACCAAGATCTTCTGGGCCACACTGGGGCCATTAGAAGCACCGACTTCTTTTCCTGCCTGATCCTGCGAAGAAGTCTTGGTATCAGCATAAATCAGTGAGAACCGATCCCACGGGGTCACCAACGCATCTGTCCCGCATGCAAGCGGATCCCTTGTCCTTGACACAAAGTTGTCGATCTTGTTGTTGAACCTGGATGCAAAGAGATCTAAGTCCGAGATCCCCCATCTTTGGCATGTAGCCAGGAAGATGTCGGGGTGAAGAGACCATTCCCCCCGGGAACAACTGCTGGCGACTTAAGTAGTCCGCCTGCCAGTTTCTACCCCTGGAATGAAGATTGCCGATATGCGCGGCACATTCTTTTCTGCCCAGATTAGGATCTGATTTACCTCTCCCTGGGCTGCACGACTCTCGGGGCCCCCTTGGTGATTGATATAAGCCACTGCTGTGGCACTGTCAGATTGGATCCTGACAGGGCAACCCTGCAACCTGAATGTCCAGGCCTTTAAGGCTAGGTACACCGCACAAATCTCTAAAATGTTGATGGGTAAGGTCCTCTCGGCTTTGGACCATCTCCCTTGGACAGTCCAGAGCTGCTCCCCAACCCGAAAGGCTGGCATCTGTTGTTACCACCTTCCAGGTAACTGGTAAAAAAGATTTGCCTTACCGCAGATTCTCCGGTACCAACCACCAACTGAGGCTCTGGACGCACTATTGGTGACAAGCGCATCGGGAAATCTAGCGCCTGGACTTTCTTGTTCCAGGCAGACAGGATACTGTTCTGCAACAGTCTCGAATGAACCTGAGCATAGGGAACCGCTTCGAATGAAGCCACCATCTTTCCCAGCAACCTCATACAAAGGCGCATTAGAAGGAACCTTATTTACTACTCCTTTATGGCACAGATTTTTGCCTGGGGTAAAAAACACCCTCTTCTGGGTTGTATCTATGACCAGACCCAAGTACTCTAGTCTTCTTACTAGTTTTAAAGAAGACTTCTACGGTTGAGGACCAAACCTAGGTATTCCAGGTAGTTGACTGTGGTGACCAAGCTTTGGTCTAAGCGGGCTACGACTGGTCTATTAAGAGCAGGTTATCTAGGTACACTAGAACCATTATAACCTGGGCCCTTAATCTGGCCAGAGGAGGAGCCAGGACCTTTGTGAACACCCGAGGTGCAGTAGCTAGACCGAAAGGCAGAGCTACAAACTGAAAATGACGTTTTTCCACTTCGAAAAACGCAGATATTTATGATGAGCGAGGAAAATAGGTACACGCAGGTATGCATCCTTGATGTCTATTGATGCCAGAAGTTCTCCTCCTTGTAGGACTACTGATTGGATTGATTCCATGCGAAAAGATGACATTTTTAGGAACCGGTTTAGATCTTTGAGATCTGACATCCCGCGCAAGCTGAGGGGGCCCCCTGATCCTGATCGGATCGCACATGGAGGGGGGTTGGGGTGGAGGTGAGAGGAGGGCCGGTGGATGGAGAGCCGCCGTAATGGGGCGGGAGGCGGTGTGGCATACCGCCGACTTCCCTATGGTCTCTAGCCTGAAGGAAGCTGTGGGGGGACATTCCCAAAAAGAAAGAAACAACCCTCCCCACGTGCTACCTGGAGCATGGGCTCGGAGGAGCCTGCAGCTTGGACACGGAGTTGGAGACGAGACCGACAAGCATGGAAAGGTATGGGCTCTTGACAGCCCCCAGTGGCGACTTTAGGCATAGCACACATTTACTTAAAGGGGAAAACTCACAAGAATTAAAAAAAAAAATCCTTAGGATTCTCCCTTACCTTATCCGGCTGCAGGGTTCTGTGGTAACAGAGCAAATCTTCACCTCTCACGGTGGGCTCCGTTTAGAAAAACCTTCAGGGACTGGGGCCTCCCTCCCCCCTTTTTTTTATTTTTAAACGGGGGATCCCAGCCCTGGACCTGTAAAGCACCCCGCCAGGAATATGGCTGAAAAAAAACAAATACTGGATCCCGGGGTCGAGCACTCTAAAAAGAGAAGCGTTACAGGTAAAACCTTGTTTCTTCGGCCACGAGGCGCGGGTGCCATTCAATTCGGCCTGGAAAAGACACTTTGAATGGATCTGGCTGCATGGCTGGCCCCCAGCAAGGAATATTCCAGCGGAGCTCAGCACAGCACATCTTTACTAGTAACCAACACCTAAGACACTGGCGAAAAAAACTGAGGTACTCCCAGTAAGGGGAGGGGTTATATAGGGGGCTAAACGTCCTGTCTAGTGTGTGCCAGTGTCCATCACCTAGTGGCGCCTATATAACCCATCAGTAAATACTGTGGCTCTGTGTGCCGTGATGTACGAAAAAGAAAAAAAGGACGTCAATTTCGTTTTGGATACAGCGTCGCACGACCGCGCAATTGTCATTAAAAAGGGGCACAGCGCCGTATCGCAAAAAGTGCTCTGCTCAGGAAGGGGGTAAAATCTTCCAGGGCTGAAGTGGTTCACCCCACTGTGATCATCTTCCCCCACCATAAAATAGCTTCAAGGGAGGAAAATAACTAAATAAATAAATGCAGGCAGAGGACGGGTCACCAATATAGTCTGTGGTCTCCCTGCAGTGCATATCCCCCCCCAATACCGCTTGCCATGGTTTTTCCTGCACTGCTTCTCTGTGTGGAGGAGGCCATCTTGGTAGGGGCGGGGCTTTGATTCCTCATGTCAGAGCCTCCAGCAAGGAGAACAATGAGCAGCACAGCAGGGAGGGCCGAGGCACCCCCGTACCGGGGGAGAGCCGGAGGCACCCCCGTACCGGGGGAGAGCCGGAGGCACCCCCGTACCGGGGGAGAGCCGGAGGCACCCCCGTACCGGGGGAGAGCCGGAGGCACCCCCGTACCAGGGAGAGCCGGAGGCACCCACGTACCAGGGAGAACCGAGGCAAAACCCGGACTGTCCGAGTGAATCCCGAACAGGTGGCAACCCTAAGCAGTCCCCCCCAATACTTACCTGATCCCCCTCTTGATCCACCGATGTGCACGAGTGCCTCAGCTGCCTGGGACTCTCCCTTCTGATTGGCTGAAACTCAGCCGTGGCACCACCGGCTCCTGTTGCTGTCAAAGTCAGATAGCCAATCAAGAGAGAGAGAGGGGAGGCAGGGCCGAACCACAACTCTGTCTGAATGGACACAGGGAGCTGCGGCTCGGCTCGGGGCCCCCCCATAGCAAGCTGCTTGCTGTGGGGGGCACTCGGCAGGAGGAGGGACCCGGGAAGAGGAGGATTGGGGGGCCGCTCTGGGCACATCCACTGCTACATAGCAGGTAAGTATAACATGTTTGTTATTTTTAAATAAACAAAAAAAAAAAAACAAGATTTTACAATCACATAAATACCTGTAATGTCAGCAATTCCACATTCGATGTGATCTCGTGTGTCGGAGTGCTGGACAATGCATTTCCAAAATTCTAAAGACAAAAACAAATGATGAGGAGGAATGTAGGTGGATTTGTAGTGTAACCCCCCCCCCCCTCCCCCAACATGGCTTATGGTCCGGTCTATAAATATCTGATCTGACAGAAGACATTTCCCTGAACGGTGCAGATTAGGATGTGTTTAATACCAACAACAAAAGGTTATATTGTAGCTTATTAGTCCTTTGATGTGGTGGCTGCATTACTTTTCTTTTTTTTCCAGGCTGTTTTCCCCCTTTATTTTCACCTGGTGATCCTGCCAGTAACACTCCCAGTCACGGGCGTTGCTGGGTCTACAGAAGATCTGGGGCTAGAACCCATAGTAGCGACTTGGGCGGGCATACACATCAGATGGATATATATATCTATTAGGGTCCCCAGATAGCCCCTTACTTACATCAGGGTCCCCCCAGAGAGCCCTCCATTACAACAGGGTCCCCAGAGAGCCCCTCCCATTACAACAGGGTCCCCAGAGAGCCCCTCCCATTACAACAGGGTCCCCAGAGAGCCCCTCCCATTACAACAGGGTCCCCAGAGAGACCCTCCCATTACAACAGGGTCCCCAGAGAGACCCTCCCATTACAACAGGGTCCCCAGAGAGCCCCTCCCATTACAACAGGGTCCCCAGAGAGCCCCTCCCATTACAACAGGGTCCCCAGAGAGCCCCTCCCATTACAACAGGGTCCCCAGAGAGCCCCTCCCATTACAACAGGGTCCCCAGAGAGCCCCCCATTACAAAAGGGTCCCCAGAGAGCCCCCCATTACAAAAGGGCCCCCAGAGAGCCCCCCATTACAAAAGGGCCCCCAGAGAGCCCTCCATTACAAAAGGGTCCCCAGAGAGCCCCCCCATTACAAAAGGGTCCCCAGAGAGCCCCCCATTACAAAAGGGTCCCCAGAGAGCCCCCATTACAAAAGGGTCCCCAGGGAGCTCCCCCCTATTACAAAAGGGTCCACAGAGAGCCCCCCATTACAAAAGGGTCCCAGGGAGCTCTCCCCTATTACAACAGGGTCCCCAGGGAGCTCCCCCTATTACAACAGGGTCCCCTGAGCCCCCCCAATTAAAAAAGGGTCCCCAGAGAGCAGAGAGCCCCCCTATTACAACAGGGTCCCCAAAGCCTCCCTCATTACATCAGGGTCCCCAGAGAGCCCCCCATACATTAGGGTCCCCAGAGAGCCCCCCCTTACATTAGGGTCCCCAAAGAGCCCCCCCTACATTAGGGTCCCCAAAGAGCCCCCCCTTACATTAGGGTCCCCAAAGAGCCCCCCCTTACATTAGGGTCCCCAAAGAGCCCCCCCTTACATTAGGGTCCCCAAAGAGCCCCCCCTTACATTAGGGTCCCCAAAGAGCCCCCCCTTACATTAGGGTCCCCAAAGAGCCCCCCCTTACATTAGGGTCCCCAAAGAGCCCCCCCTTACATTAGGGTCCCCAAAGAGCCCCCCCTTACATTAGGGTCCTCAAAGAGCCCCCCCCCCTTACATTAGGGTCCTCAAAGAGCCCCCCCCCTTACATTAGTATCCTTAAAGAGCCCACCCTTACAACAGGGTCCCCAGAGAGCTCCCCCTTACATCAGGGTCGCTGTATTTGTGCAGCGGTGTTTTAATACGCAATTTTTGGGGAAAAGACAATTTCATGAAGTTCATGAATAAAATTAAAAAAAAATAAAAAAACAATAAAATTAGCCCAATTTTTTTGTATATCATGAAAGATGATATTCCGCCGAGTAAATAGATACCAAACATGTCACGCTTTATAATTGCACGCACTCGTGGAATGGCGACAAACTACGGTACCTAAAAACCCCCGAAACGTTTTACTTTTTTTTTTTACGGTTACCAGATTAGAGTTTCAGAGGAGGTCTAGTGCTAGAATTATCGCTCTCGCTCTGACGATCGCGGCGATACCTCACATGTGTGATTTCAACACCGTTTACATATGGGCGGGCGCGACTTCCATATGCGTTTTCTTTGCTGCGCGAGCTCGCGGGGACAGGGGCGATTTGAAAAAAAAAAAAAAATCTTATTTTTATATTATTAAATTGTGGTTAAAAAAATAAAATAAAAAATTGATCACTTTTATTAATAATGTAAACATCCCCTGTGACAGTAATCGGTGGTGACAGGTCCTCTTTACGGAGGGATCGGGGGGGGGGGGGGAGTCTAAAAGCCCTCCAATCCCTCCTTTGCACTTCACAGTATTCAGATCACTGAAAACGGGGATTTTGAATACCGTATATTTTTTAAAATCCGGCGCCATTGGCAGCCGGAGTAAACAGGAAGTGACGTCGTAACGCCAACATCACCTGCAGGTTCTCCAGGTCATGGTATATTTAGTAGTAGTTGGTGACCTTCAACTCTGGACTGGTTCTGGAATGTTGAAGACATTTCCCCAAGCTAGTGTCAGGAAGATACCCCGATAGTTATATCAACACACCATCCAATAGCCATGGAGTGTGCAGATATGGGTTGTCCAAAGACACCGATGTAGAGACTTCCCGGCATCAATGATGGGATGACGCAACTAGAAGAATTCCACATCTTCCATATCTCCCATTATTTTCAGGGACAATCAACATCTGCCTTGACACATGGGGGAGATTTACCAAAACGAGTGCACAGAGTCTGGCGCAGCTGGGCAAAGTAACCAATCAGCTTCCAACTTCGGCATGCTTCACATTGTGTGTATATATATATATATAAAACACACACGTTGTAGCTTTGAAGTGGTTTACCGGTGGCGATTCTCTTTCTCCTAAAAGCAATCCGAGTTCCTGATTAGCTGCTGGATCGCTTTTAGAAGCTCGCCGGTGTTTCCTGGGCTTATTGTTCTTACCAGCGAGCCAGAGAAACTATCCGACGTTTAGCACGGCTGGTCATAGAGGAGACCAAATTGTCTCTACTCAAACCTTATGATCTAGACCAGTGATGGTGAACCTCGGCACCCCAGATGTTTTGGAACTACATTTCCCATGATGCTCCAGTACACTGCAGAGTGCCAGAGCATCATGGGAAATGTAGTTCCAAAACATCTGGGGTGCCGAGGTTCACCATCACTGATCTAGGAGGACCGGAGCGATGTCATGACGTCACTTCCGGTCTAGGGGCAGAAGTTTTTTTTTTTTTTTTAAAGCAAAAAGATCAATGTTTTTGTTTTATTTTATGCTTTTAAAAGGTGGGAGGAGACATTTGAGGTCCTATAGATGCCAGATATCTCCATAAAGGGTACCCGTCATCCCTTATTCCTATCACAAGGGATTTTTTGTGATAGGAAAAAAAAAAGTCATCAAAAAAAAAATATAAAATTGAAAAACAAAAAATATGAAAAAAGGGACAGTGTAAAAATAAAAAAAAATAATAACAAATATTAAGTAAAAATAAAAAAGCAAACAAATACGCAAGTTGCGCGCGCATATATAAATGGTGTTCGCGCCACACGTGAAGTATCGCTGCAAACGTTAGAGCGAGAGCAATAATTCTAGTGATAGACCTCCTGTGTAATGCTAAACGGGCAACATGTAAAAAAAAAAAAAAAAAAAAATTGAAAGTGTCTCCTATGGAATTTTTACGTATCGTAGTTGGTCACCATTACACAGGTGGGCGTAATTTTAAAGCGTGACATGTTAGGTATCTATTTACTCAGTGTAATAACATCATCTTTCACAAAACGCATTTTTTGGGAAAAATATACTTTTAATGTGGTTTTAATTAAAAAAAAAAAAAATAATAATAATAAATTATTATATATATATATATAATTTTTTTTATTATTATTAAAAAACATTAAAAGTATCTTTTCCCAAAAAATGCATTGGAAAAAAAGATGCGCAAATACCGTGTGACATAAAAAATTTGCAACGTCTGCCATTTTATAAAAAAAAATTATTATATATATATATATTTCTATCTCTCTCTCTCATATATATATATATATATATATATATATATATATAAAAATATAATGTTTGGGGGGTTTTAAGTAACTTTCTAGCAAAAAAACACCGATTTTTTTTTTTTTTTTACCTGTCAACAAAAATTCCCGGGAAAGGCCAACATGGTTAAGCTTGGACAATAAAACCTAAAAAGCCGTTTGGTTACTATGCAGGGCTGCGTAGTGATTGGATGAAGGGGTTGGTGCTACCTGTGTGGCTATAAATGTTGGGGGAATCTTCATGACATTTATTGGAACTGAAGAAAGTCAGGGTGGAAGGGGATGCACACCTCCCAACTTTTTGAGATGGGAATGAGGGACAATTACTAGTAAAATTATGCAGGCATAGGACACACCCCCTTAAAAAAGAATATATACAAAAAGGTGGGGAGGTTAGTAAAACCCACAAGTGCTTTTTTTTTTTTTTACCACTACTATTCTTTTATATTGGCTTTTGAAATGTACAAATTAGATAAAAGGTTTAGCGCTGGGAAACACTTTTTGATAGATAAATAGTGCATTTTATATACAACTATATAGATCAGACCAACATGAGGGAAGAGGGACTTTGTTCCAAATCAGGGACAGCCCCTCAAAAATCAGGGATGGACAGCCCCTCAAAAATCAGGGACAGTCGGGAGTTATGGGGATGACTGTCTGAGGTTGATGTAGAAGGCCTCTTTCATACCTTGTGTACCAGTTGTCCCCACAGTCCATTGTGACCTCACTGTCCTGGAAAGAAGGTCCCTTTCCTTTAAGGAGTAGGAAGACCGAGTCGTTGGTGACACCAGTGATGGGATGATGTAATTAGAACAGGGAGGCTCCACAACTTTCACACATCCTATCCTGTCCTTGGACAATCAACATCTGCCCTGACACATCCCATGGTGAATGGATATATGCGCTACCTGTCCGGATATAAAATACGGGAGTTTCTTCCCGACACTTAAGAACTGAAGAAGTGAAGTGGAGAAGCTACGAAAAGGTCTTCAGCATTACAGAAGCAACCTTGGATGTGACCAACTACTAGAATCTACGATAGAGGAATATAATGAAGCAGACAGAAGCTCTGGAATACCTCGTTATTGTCGGACTCGGAGTCTGTGCTGGATTCCACTCGGCATTTTCTCTAAGACAAAAGAAAGATTTCTTGTATCAGTACTGGAGAGAGACAAGCGGAGGTGTCATGGCAGGTCATGTTGGGACAACACTTCAGCACTTTCATCCTGCGCCAATGCGCCGGTGTGCCCAGCAGGAGGCTGCAGATTGCTATAGATTTGGTTCATATCTGTGGAAGTTTATCACCTGACCACCAACGGTCGCGTGAACGTAAATCTGCATCTTCCCAGTTACTCCAAAATGGCAGCAAGGCTGGGTTCACACTTATGCGGTTTCCCTGCAGCAGCATTCGTGCACACACACACAGTGGCCCATTCATTTCAATAGGGTGCTGCACCTGTGGGGAACACAAGGAAAGGCTCCCTGAACCTGGGGATCCTGGTACCGGTACCCCTATCAGTGCTGTGCTATGCACCGCGATTTCCAATGTGTGGGGGTGCCACTATGTATGAATGGCCCCCCCTGTGCATCTGCTGCACAGTGATGCGTTCTAGCTACGGGAACTTATGGATGTGAATCTGGCCTTAATTACATGCCGATTTTAAATGAAGGGTTCCATCCATTCCTAAGGCAGGCCATAGACGGTGCAAATTTCTTTCCTGCAACCACGGATTGCAGGAGAGAAAATTTTCACGATTCCCCCTCATCAATACAGACGGCGCTAATCGGGGAATCCCTCCTACCAAGTAATTGTGTTCTCCCAGCGGGTGTGTGGGTGCGGAGGAGGGGAGCCATGCCCATCAGGAGAAAACAGGGATTCTTGCTAGCGGCTATAGCAGTCGCTGGCAATATATTCACGTGAATCCAGCAGGCTGGTGGTACCCAAGCTGATCGATCGATCAACTTGGTATATTCAGCCTGCCCAGATACTGTTTAAATCTCGTCCGGCCGAGATTCAAACCATCTTTGGCCAGCCCAAGTACTGTCACTCCCCATTCTGTGGTCCAGTCTGTAGTCTCCCCCCCCCACATTCCTGGCCTATAGGACCTTATATTATGCACAGAAAAGTTTGATCTTTTTTTTTTTTTTTTAGGATTTTGATGAACACATGATGAATTATTTGAGGTCACCAGGACTGGAAGCGAGGGGGACCCTACAGGGGACACAGCAATAAAAGTCTGACAGAGGCACTAACACCTTCCCTTGTTCGAGCCTGCCTCATCTAAAGTCTCATACTCTTCCAAAACCATAAAAGCAGAACACCAGCTAAACAAAAACAACAATATACAACAGATAGCCCATTAAAAGATAAAATAATAAAACCAGCCCTTTCTGTAATATTCTACTTTAATCCAGAAACTTTGCCAATTTTTTTTGCCACTAGATGTCCTCAGTCTGCTGGCCAGCATCATTCAACTGCCTTACTCTGAGCCCAGGTCACCCTAAACCTGTCCCTAACAACTGTGACTGGACCATGAAAGGAGAAGCAGCGCAGTGATGGGCTCATCCCCTCTGTAGAGTGCCAGGAGTCCATAAGCCTTTATTGATGGTAGCTACATTAAAACAGGGAGATAAAAAGGAAGCCAATGCATTTCAAAGGGCAACCCCCCCCCCTCCCTCCATCATCGGTGCTAAAACAAGACGAAATAACTCCGACCTTAATAGAGGGAATAAATATCATAAATCACCGATTGAAATGTGGAATGTTAAAAACAATACAAATATATATGTCATACATCTGAAAGAAGCAATATTAAAAAAATCACAAATAAATGTCCTTTTAAAATATTGTAGCAGCGCTTTTTTGTCCAAGCAAACACACAATCTCATATGAAGTCACTCGATGAGAAAAGAAATATATAGTGGGCAAAAAAAAAGTCTTTGCTGTGATCTGTGTAAAGCTTCCACCAAAACTTCACCACGTGCGGCAAAATCTCTGCATGCACTCACCAGAAAGCCAGCATTATTAAGCCTTTCGATATAAAAAAAACCTTTTCCGCTGCTCCACTGATACCTTCCACTAGATGTCAGTATTGTTTGCCTTTACATGTGTTTTCTGGAGCCCTCCGTAAACAATACTGACATCTAGTGGATGGTATCGGTGGAGCAGCGGAAAAGTGGAAAATATTTTTTATATCGAAAGGCTTGCTGGCTTTACACAGATCACAGCAAAGGCTTTTTCCTTGCCACTATATATTCTTTTCTCATCGACTGACTTCATATGAGATTGTGTGTTTGCACTTTAATGTGGATAAAAAAGCCCTGCTACAATATTTTAAAAAGACAATTATTTGGGATTTTGTGATCCCAGTACTGGTACCCTATGGGCGCTGTGATCTGGACACTGGTACCCTATGGGCACTGTGATCCCGACACTGGTACCCTATGGGCGCTGTGATCCTGAAACTGGTATCCTATCGTCGCTGTGATCCTGAAACTGGTATCCTATGGGTGCTGTGATCCTGACACCGGTATCCTATCAGTGTTCTGATCCCAGTACTAGTGCTCTATTAGTGCTGTGATCCTGACACCGGTAGCCATGTGGTACTGTGATCCCATTACCGGCTATCAGTCCTATGAGCCCGGTACTGGTATCTTATTGGTACTGTGACTCCAATACCAGTACCCTATTGGCTCTAAGACCCCAGTAATAGTATCCTATTGGTGCTGTAATCCTGGTCAACTCAGTTTGTGATCCAGGTACCGGTATATTATTGATACCGTGATCCTGGTACTGGTACCCTATCAGTCCTTTGATCTGGGTACTGGTACCAGTTGGGTTGAACTAGATGGACTTGTGTCATTTTCCATCCGTGCAGGTCTAGTAGCTCTTCTGCATATAGGGCAATGTTCCATTTGGACCGTTTAGGGAGCTTTTCTTAGACTGGATGGTTGTTGATAAGAAAGTAGATGTGGTGCCAGGAATATCCCTTTAAATCTTTTGAGCTCATGTGGAAGAAGCTGGAGTTAATTGGTGATCTTTCTTAGACCCTCTGGGTGTGGGTTGTAGGTGACCACCAGTGGGAGCCGATTCTCCTTTTCTGCGTGTTTATAGGGTAGAGGAGCAGTTCTGGGAAATGGTCATCGCTCTCCTCTTCTGTGTGTTGGTGACTAAAAAAAGGAATTACAGCGACATAAAAACATAACAGTGTGTGCTCTGCTGGCTACACTGCCCGCATCCTCCACCACTTCCTGCACCACAAGGAATAGAATTCTTTCCTGCACCACAAGGAGTAGAATTCTTTCCTGCACCACAAGGAGTAGAATTCTTTCCTGCATCACAAGGAGTAGAATTCTTACCATGTATTTTCGAGCCAAATGCTCAACGTAGTCCGGATTCTTCTCACATCCCACATCAGCACCTGCGCAAAGAGAAAACTTTGAATGACTTTTGGGTCGTATGATCTGCCTGGGTCTCCAAAGGTTAGTATTGCTCATAGCACATACTGGGACCTATCAGTCTGGAGTTGGGGGAGCGGTACACCCTCTGAAATCTGCCAGCAGGCCCGATGTTGTCACAATATCAGGTCATTATAGGGCACACAACAGGGGGGGCTGCCCTAATCTGCTTCATGCCCTCTTTCGGGAAATCGCTGTAAAATTTATAAAATGAAGATTTATAGCAAATGAGGTCAAATAAAAGCCGGAAAATTCTCTATATAGTGATCAGAGACAGAAATGTTAGGCAGACTAAAGGCTGGGACCTCTTCATTCCCTCCTCACCCTGGGTACAGAGGTCTGTCCACCTCCCCCTCACTGCAGGTACAGTGCATTGACTATATTTGCCCCACTGTTGGTCTCTTAATTTAACCTCAGGCATTGCAACAGACACACAGGTCCCTCTATATCTGTCCCCAAATATCTGCAAGTACAGTGGGGGGCTCTATGTGCAGCTGTGCTGGAAGGTCTCTATATTATGCAGGTCAGGTGGGGGCTCTATGTGGAGGTACATTGGGGTCTCCTTCTGTAAGCACTGGAGATGGAGGGAATGATCTTTATGTGCAGGTGGGGGTCTGAGGTCTCTATGTGTAGGTACAAGGAGGGTGGGGTCTCGATGTACAGGTCCGGGGGGGGGGGGGGTCTTCCTGTGCAGGTATGGGGGGGTTTCCATGTGTAGGTAAGGAGGAGGTCCATATTTCAAAGGTGAGGGGGGATTTCTCTGGCTACAGATACAGGGTGTTCTCTGCACACAATATACAGACATCTCTGGGTATTCCCCCCCCCCCCCCACCCCCTATACTGGGGGGGGTATTTTCTGGTACTAGAGGGGCAGTTCTCTGAATTAGGAAGGTATTTCCTGGTATTAAGATGTATTTTCCAGTATTGGAGGGTAATGGAGGGGCATTTCCTGGTTTCAGGGAGGCATCTAACTTCAGGCATTGCAACAGGCACAAGGGTCTCTATATCTGCCCCACACTATGTGCAGGTGCAGGGGGTCATCTCTATGTGCAGGTAAGGGGGTCCCTATTTTAAGGTGGTAGAGGAGGGGAATTTCTTTAGTCACAGGTAAAATTTGTTCTCCGCACACAATACACAAACATTTTGGGGTATTTTCTGGTACTTTCCCTGGTATTGGGGGGGGGGGGTATTTCCCTTATATTGGATGTATTTCCTGATAGTGGGGGGTATTTATTGGTATTTCAAATTATTTGCTGGTATTGGAGGGGCATTTTTCAGTATTAGGGGATATTTCCTGTCATTGGAAGGATATTTCTTGGTATTGATTGGGTATAGCCCACTACTGGAGGGTATATCCTGGTATTGAGGGGTATTTTCTGGTGTTGGGGGAGGGTGGGTAATATTGTGGTAGTGTGGTTTTTATCCTGCTATTTGTGGGGTATTTCCTGGTATTGGAGGGTATATCATGGTATAAATGATATACAGAGTATCCGGAAAGTATTCCCAGTGCTTCACTTTCTCCACATTTTGTTATGTTACAGCCTTATTCCAAAATAAATTCATTATTTTCCTCAAAATTCTACAAACATCCCCCATAATGACAACAAGAGAGAAGTTTGTTTGAAATCTTTGCAAATTTATTAAAAATAAAATAAATCCCATGTACAAGTATCACAGGCTCCTCCCATGGACACAAGTATCACAGGCTCCTCCCATGGACACAAGTATCACAGGCTCCTCCCATGGACACAAGTATCACAGGCTCCTCCCATGGACACAAGTATCACAGGCTCCTCCCATGGACACAAGTATCACAGGCTCCTCCCATGGACACAAGTATCACAGGCTCCTCCCATGGACACAAGTATCACAGGCTCCTCCCATGGACACAAGTATCACAGGCTCCTCCCATGGACACAAGTATCACAGGCTCCTCCATTCACAGGCTCCTCCCATGTGCATAAGTATCACAGGCTCCTCCCACGTGCATAAGTATCACTGGCTCCTCCTATTTGCATAAGTATCACAGGCTCCTCCCATGGCCATAAGTATCACAGGCTCCTCCCATGGACATAAGTATCACAGGCTCCTCCCATGTACATAAATATCACAGGCTCCTCCCATGGACAGAAGTATCACAGGCTCCTCCCATGGACATAAGTATCACAGGCTCCTCCCATGGACAGAAGTATCACAGGCTCCTCCCATGTACATAAGTATCACAGGCTCCTCCCATGTACATAAGTATCACAGCCTTTGCTCAATACTTTGGTGAAGCTCCTTTGGCCTCCAGTCTTGGTGAGTATGATGAATATGATGTATGATGTATGATGAATATGAGGCTACAAGCTCGGCACTCCTATTTTTGGGCAGTTTCTCCCGTTCTTCTTTGTAGTACCTCTCAAGCTCCATCAGGTTGGATGGGGAGGGTCGGTGCACAGCCATCTTCATATCTCTCCAGAGATGTTCAATCGGGTTCAGGTCCGGGCTCTGGCTGGGCCACTCAAGGACATCCACAGAGTTGTCACGGAGCCTCTCCTTTGTTATCTTAGCTGTGTGCTCGGGGGCGCTGTCCTGTTGGAAGATGAACCTTCACCCCAGTCTGAGGTCCAGAGTGCTCTGGAGAAGGTTTTCATCAGGGATGTCTCTGTACATTGCTGCATTCATCTTTCCCTCAATCCTGACTAGTCTCCCAGCTCCTGTGGCTGAAAAACCTCACCACTGCCACCACCATGCTTCACAGTAGGGCTGATTTTGGTCAGGTGATGAGCGGTGCCTGGTTTCCTCCAGACATGACACTTGTCATTCAGACCAAAGAGTCCAATCTTTGATTCATCAGAGCAGAGGATTTTGTTTCTCATGATCTGAGAGTCCTTCAGGTGTCTTTTGGTAAACTCCAGGCGGCTGTCATGTGACTTCTACTGAGGAGTGTCTTCCGTCTGGTCACTCTACCATACAGGCCTGATTGGTGGAGTGCCCCAGAGATGGTTCTTCTGGAAGGTTCTCCTCTCTCCACAGAGAAATGCTGGAGCTCTGTCAATGACCATCGGGGTTCTCGGTCACCCCCCTGACTAAGGCCCTCCTCCCCCGATCGCTCAGTTTGGCCGGGCGGCCGCTCTAGGAAGAGTCCTGGTGGTTCCAAACTTCTTCCATCTACAGATGATGGAGACCACTGTGCTCATTGGGACCTTCAATGCTGCAGAAATCTTTCTGTACCCCTCCCCCGATCTGTGCCTCCATACAATCCTGTCTCCGAGGTCTACAGACAATTCCTTGGACTCCATGGCTTGGATTGTGCTCTGACATGCACTGTTACCTGTGGGACCTTCTATAGACAGGTGTGTGCCTTTCCAAATCACGTCCAATCACCTGACTCTACCACAGGTGACCTCCAATCACGTTGTAGAAACATCTCAAGGAGAATCAGTGGAAACAGGAGGGACCTGAGATCAGTGCTGAGTGTCATGGGAGGAGCCAGTGATGGGAGGAGCCTGTGATACTTATGTACATGGGAGGAGCCAGTGGTGGGAGGAGCCTGTGATATTTATGTACATGGGAGGAGCCAGTGGTGGGAGGAGCCTGTGATACTTATGTACATGGGAGGAGCCAGTGGTGGGAGGAGCCAGTGATACTTGTGTACATGGGAGGAGCCAGTGATACTTGTGTACATGGGAGGAGCCAGTGATGGGAGGAGCCAGTGATACTTGTGTACATGGGAGGAGCCAGTGATGGGAGGAGCCTGTGATACTTATGTACATGGGAGGAGCCAGTGATGGGAGGAGCCAGTGATACTTATGTACATGGGAGGAGCCAGTGATGGGAGGAGCCTGTGATACTTGTGTACATGGGAGGAGCCAGGGTTGGGAGGAGCCAGTGATACTTATGTACATGGGAGGAGCCAGTGATGGGAGGAGCCAGTGATACTTGTGTACATGGGAGGAGCCAGTGATGGGAGGAGCCTGTGATACTTATGTACATGGGAGGGGCCAGTGATGGGAGGAGCCAGTGATGGGAGGAGCCTGTGATACTTGTATATGGGATTTATTTTATTTTTAATCAATTTGCAAAGATTTCACACAATCTTCTCTCACGTTGTCATTATGGGATGTTTGTAGAATTTTGAGGAAAATATGGAATTTAATCAGTTTTGGAATAAGGCTGGAACATAACAATGTGGAAAAAGTGAAGCACTGAATACTTCCCGGATACACTGTGTCCTAGTACTGGTGGGGTAGTTTCCAGTGTTTGGGGGGGGGGGGTGGATAATATTGTGGTAGTGGGGTTTTTATCCCGGGATTGGTGGGGTCATTTGCAGTGTCGGGGGCTATATCCCTGTATTCGAGGGATAATATCCTGATAATGGGGGTATATCCCGGTACTGGGGGGGGGTCCTCATATTGGGGGTATTTCCTGGTGTTAAAAGGTTATATTACAGTAACAGGGATTATGTCCTGGTACTGGTGGGGTAGTTCCCCCCGTATTGGAGAGTATAGCACAATATTAGGGGGTAATATTCTGGTAATGGGGGTATATCCTGATGTTAGTGGGTATATGCCAGTATTGGGGGGGTTGAATTATTCTAATAATAGGGGGTATATCCCAGTATTGGTGGGGTAGTTCCTGGTATTGGGGGTTTAATTCCTGGTATTATAGGAGGTAGATCCTAAACTCGGTGGGGTAGTTCCCAGTCTAAGGCTGGAATCACACCTATGGGGCATTTTTAGCGCTTTATACATTTTGCAGATTTGCTCTACAGAACGTCTTCCATAGGAAATCATGATAAATGGAGTGAAGTATAAATCTGCAAAATGCAAAAAGCACTAAAAATGCCCCGGTGTGATTCCAGCCTTAGGGGGTTGTAGCCCGGTACTGATGTGGTAGGGGGTATATTCCACTAATGGAGGGTATATCCTGGTACCGGAATTTTTATATCCCAGTTTTGAGGGGGTAAAATTTGAGTATGTGGGGTATATACCAGTACTGGTGGGGTAGTTCCCGGCAGGGGGGTATTCTCTGGTATAGTGGAGTAGCTCCCGGTATTGGGGTATATCCCGGTACTGGTAGGTAGTTCCCGGTATTGGGGGGCATTCTCTTGTAATAGGGGGTATAGCCTGGTACTAGTGGGTAGTTTCTGATATTGGGGGTATATCCAGTACTGGTCGGGTAGTTCACGGTATTGGGGGAAGTATTCCAGTATTAGGGGTATATCCTGGTATTGGGGGGGTAGTTTCTGATATTGGGGCAATATTCAAGTATTGGGTGTATATCCTGGTACTGGTGGGGTAGTTCCCAGTATTGGTGGTTATTTTCTGCCATGGGGGGTGGTTCCCAATATTGGGGGGTTGTTCCTAGTATTGGGGGGTGAAGTTCCCAATGTTGGGGGGTTCCCAATGCTGGGGGTGGAGTTCCCGGTATTGGGGAGAGGTAGTTCTTGGTATTGGGGGTTACTCCCGCTATTGGGGGGTATTCCTGGTACTGGGGGGTGAAGTTCCCAATGTTGGGGGCTGGGGGTGGGGTTCCCCATATTGGGGAGAGGTAGTTCTTGGTATTGGGGGTTACTCCCGCTATTGGGGGGTATTCCTGGTACTGGGGGGGTATTCCTGGTACTGGGGGGGATTCCCAGTATTGGGGGGTAGCTCCCTAGTAATGGGGCAGGTAGTTCTCGGTATTGGGGGGTATTCCCAGTATGGGGGGGTAGTTCCCGGTATTGGGGGGGTAGCTCCCGGGGTAGGTCCCGGTATTAGGGGGTATTCCTGGTATTGGGGGGGATAGTTCCCGGTGCTGGGGGGTAGTTGCCGGTAATGGGGGGGTATTCCCGGTATGGGGGGTGGATTGCCAGTATTGGGGGGGTATTCCCGGTATTCTCTCACATGGACGGTGTGCGGTAAGTTGTACATTCCGGTAGGTGGCCGGTATACCTTCCTCTTCTCCTCCCGCCGCCTTTCCCCCTCCTCCTCTCCGGCGTCTCCCGTACATCGCTCTCCTCCCGCCGCTCACACCTCCCTCCGGTACACAGCGCCGAGCCCCGCCCCCCGCAGACACGCCCACATAACTATAGCCACGCCCATGGGGGGTGTTCCCTGTGGCGTCACATTCGGTCGGCCGTCGGGTGACGCCTCCGGGTCACGTGCTGTGGGCGGATTCTGGATTGCTGATGATTTAGCTCAGCTTAATGAGACAGTCACTCTCACCAATCAGAGAAAATGGGCGGAGTCTCCTTACTAGCCCCCCCCCCCATTGATATTCCTCTGCTGCTGCAGCCAGTACTCCTCAGTATTGGGGTCATGTGACCTCCCAAGGGGCAGAAGCCAATCACCAGACACAGACCTCTAACACAAAGCGGGGGCGGGGCTACAAATCCGGATATATGAAATGATCGGCTCATTAAAACGTCATAAAATGTATTATGTACCTGAACCCGGCCCGCTATGAGCCCCGCCCACATTACACTCAGAATGGGAGGGGTAAAGCTAGGAGCCAATCAGATTCTTGCACACACATGTTCTGACTAGACGCACGCTGACAGGAGGGGAGAGCAGAGGGAGGACCCCCTGTATTGCGACGGATCTGGTGGTTGTGGGGGAGGGGCGGCTCATATTGCTGTAAGGGGCCCATCCCCAGGGGCCGGGACAAGGTAATCCAGTGCCCGGGGCAAAGAAGTAAAACTAGACCCCCCCTTCACTAGGTGGGAGCTCAGGGGATGTTACCCCCCCCCCCCCCAGCAGTCATCCACTAGTCAAAATTCATTGTATCAGAATGATACACTAAACAGCTGCGCCCGGGGCAGCGTCCCCTCCTGCCCACCCCATGTCCTCGCCCATTCACAATGGTCTGTCTCTGTGCTGTGCCCTGAAGAAAGTCAAAACACGGCAAACAAGTTCTTCCATCATTACTGAAAGTGCAAAAGTCAACGCGTTTCATGATTAGGTGCTGCCATAGGCCGAAACGCGTCACCTTGCTCTCTGTCCCCGCAGTGTTTTCCTCCGTATTCTGTAACTTTTACACTTTCAGTAACGATGGAGGAAGATTACCGAGATTACCGAGAGATTACCGAGCGCTCACATTCCACAGGAGAGGGACCCTGAAAAGGCCACTACATTCCTCAGGAGAGGGACCCTGGAAGGACCACCACATTCCTCAGGAGAGGGACACTGGAAGGACCACCACATTCCTCAGGAGAGGGACCCTGGAAGGACCTCCACATTCCTCAGGAGAGGGACACTGGGAGGACCACCACATTCCTCAGGAGAGGGACCCTGGAAGGACCACCACGTTCCTCAAGAGAGGGACCCTGGAAAGAACCACCACATTCCACAAGAGAAGGACCCTGGAAGGACTACCACGTTCCTCAGGAGAGGGACCACTACATTATTTAGAAGAGGGACCACTACATTAGTCAGGAGAGGAACCCAGGACCCCGGAAAGGACCACTACAGTACTCAGGAGAGGGGCCCAGGACCCTGGAAGAACCCGCTAAATTACTCAGGAGGGGGACCCTGGAAGGGACCACTACATTACTCAGGAAAGGAACCCAGGACCCTGGAAGAGACCACTACATTACTCAGGAGAGGGAACACTACATTACTCAGGAGAGGGACTCAGGACCCTGGAAGGGACCACTACATTATTCAGGAGATAGACCCAGGACCCTGAAAGGGACCACTACATTATTCAGGAAAGGGACTCTGGTATGACCAGCATATTCCTCAGAAGTGGGACCCTTGGAGAACCACCACATTCCTCAGTAGAGGGACCCTAGAAGGACCACCACATTCCTCGGGAGAGGGACCCTGGAAGGACCACCCCACTCATCAGAAGAGGGACCCTGGATGGACCACCACATTCCTCAAGAGAGGGACCATGGAAGGACCAAAACATTCAACAGGAGAGGGACCCTGGGAGGACCACTACATTCCAGCGAAGAGGGACCCTGGAAGCACCATCACATTCCTTAGAAGAGGGACCCTGGATGGACCACCACATTCCTCGAGAGGGACCCTGGAAGGACCAAAACATTCCTCAGGAGAGGGACTCTGGAAGGACCACTATATTCCTCAGGAGAGGGACTCTGGAAGGACCACTACATTCCTCAGGAGAGGGACCCTGGGAGAACCACTACATTCCTCAATAGAGGGACCCTAGATGGACCACCACATTACTCAGGAGAGGGGCCCTGGGAGGACCACTACATTCCACAGGAGAGGGACCCTGGAAGGACCACTACATTCCTCAGAAGAGGGGCTCTGGAAGGACCACCATATTCAGAAGTGGGACCCTGGGAGAACCACTACATTCCTCAGTAGAGGGACCCTAGATGGACCACCACATTACTCAGGAGAGGGACCCTGGAAGGGACTACATTACTCAGGAGAGGGACCCTGGAAGGGACTACATTACTCAGGAGAGGGGCCCTGGAAGGGACTACATTACTCAGGAGAGGGGCCCTGGAAGGGACTACATTACTCAGGAGAGGGGCCCTGGAAGGGACTACATTACTCAGGAGAGGGGCCCTGGAAGGGACTACATTACTCAGGAGAGGGGCCCTGGAAGGGACTACATTACTCAGGAGAGGGGCCCTGGAAGGGACTACATTACTCAGGAGAGGGGCCCTGGAAGGGACTACATTACTCAGGAGAGGGGCCCTGGAAGGGACTACATTACTCAGGAGAGGGGCCCTGGAAGGGACTACATTACTCAGAAGGGGGACCCTGGAAGGGACTACATTACTCAGAAGGGGGACCCTGGAAGGGACTACATTACTCAGGAGAGGGGCCCTGGAAGGGACTACATTACTCAGAAGGGGGGCCCTGGAAGGGACTACATTAATCAGAAGGGGGACCCTGGAAGGGACTACATTACTCAGGAGAGGGGCCCTGGAAGGGACTACATTACTCAGAAGGGGGACCCTGGAAGGGACTACATTACTCAGGAGAGGGGCCCTGGAAGGGACTACATTACTCAGGAGAGGGGCCCTGGAAGGGACTACATTACTCAGGAGAGGGGCCCTGGAAGGGACTACATTACTCAGGAGAGGGGCCCTGGAAGGGACTACATTACTCAGAAGGGGGACCCTGGAACAGATCACATTACTCTGAAGTTCGGCTTCCAGTTTTCTGCCCTTTGTCACACATCCTCTCTTGTACCCTCTTTATTGGCAATCTTTGTATAGTGTCTTTTTTTTCCAGCGCTTTGCGATGTCATGCGTTCTTCCCCCGGCACACTGCGACAGCCGCTTCCGCCTCTCATCAATCTAATGTCCGGTTAGCACAGTGCCGCTGCATGTCATTAAATATGTATCCCTTTAGGGTTGATCCGCCTGGCGACCCGCCATCGCGGTGTACAGAGGCAGAACGGGGAGCTGCCTATCTAAACAATGCGATTCCCTGTTCTGCCAGGTGGCACGTCAGAGATCTTGTGTTCCCAGTGATCAGGAACAGTGACCTCTGCCATGTCCTAGGTAGCCCATCCCCCTTGCAGTTAGAACACGCCTACGGAACACACTTAACCTCTTGACCACCCCACTAGTGTTAACCCTTTCCCTGCCAGTGTCACTTATACAGTAATCAGTGCATTTTTATAGACTGATCAATGTAGCAATGTCACTGGTCCTCAAAAAGGTGTCATTTGGGGTGAGATTTGTCCGCCGCAGTGTCGCAGTCCCACTAAAAATCGCAGATCGACGTCATTACCAGTAAAAACAATTAAAAATAACATCCCTAAGTCTATCCTGTAGTTTGTAGTCCTGTAACTTTTGCGCAAACGAATCAATATACATCTGTTGCGATTTTACCAAAAATATGTAGCAGAATACATATCGGCCTAAAATGATGAATACATTAAAAAAATTATATTATAGTAGAAATTCAACTTTTTTTTTTTTTTTCAAAATTGTCAAGTGTTTTGTTTATAACGCAAAAAATAAAAAACGCAGAGGTGATCAAATACCACCAAAATAAACCTTTATTTCTGGGAAAAAAAAAAAAAACGAGCATCAGTTTTGTTTGGGTACAACGTCGCACGACAGCGCAATTGTCAGTTAAAGCGACGCAGTGCTAAATCGCCAAAAAAATGGCCCCGTCTAATAAGGGGGTAAATCCTTCTGGGGCTGAAGTGGTTAAAGAGCAACAAGAATAATACAAACGTGTGAATTAAAATCGCCCTTCGAGTTACTCATCCACAGCCCAACATTCCTAGACTTGGCCCACTCCAGGGTGCAGGGGGGGGGCCTCACCGGGATCCTTTGTGGCTAACGCGTTTTGAAGGTAACCCCCCCCCCTTCTTGATTGATGGAGGAGTTACCTTCGGAACGCTTTAGCCATAACGGATTCCGGTGAGGCCCCCCCCCTGCACTCTGGAGTGTGCCAAGTCTAGGAATGCTGGGTTTTGGATGAGTAGCTCAATGAGCGATTTTAACCACTTGCTTACCGGGCACTTAAACCCCCTCCTGCCCAGGCCAATTTTCAGCGCTGTCACACTTTAAAAGGCAATTTCATAGTTTGTTATAAAATTTTGCAAACGGGTAAATTTTCTCCTTCATTGATATCCGCTGATGAGGCTGCATTGATGGGCACAGAAAAGGCGACACTGATAGGCGCAGATAAGATGGCATTGACGGGCACAGATAAAGCGTCACTGATAGGCATAGATAGGATAGCACTGATGGGGCACAGATAAGGCGACACTGATGGGGCACACACAGATAAGACGACACTGATGGGGCACACACAGATAAGGCGACACTGATGGGGCACACACAGATAAGGCGACACTGATGGGGCACACACAGATAAGACGACACTGATGGGGCACACACAGATAAGGCGACACTGATGGGGCACACACAGATAAGGCGACACTGATGGGGCACACACAGATAAGACGACACTGATGGGGCACACACAGATAAGGCGACACTGATGGGGCACACACAGATAAGGCGACACTGATGGGGCACACACAGATAAGACGACACTGATGGGGCACACACAGATAAGGCGACACTGATGGGGCACACACAGATAAGGCGACACTGATGGGGCACACACAGATAAGACGACACTGATGGGGCACACACAGATAAGGCGACACTGATGGGGCACACACAGATAAGACGACACTGATGGGGCACACACAGATAAGGCGCCACTGATGGGGCACACACAGATAAGACGACACTGATGGGGCACACACAGATAAGGCGACACTGATGGGGCACACACAGATAAGGCGACACTGATGGGGCACACACAGATAAGACGACACTGATGGGCACAGATAAGATGGCACTAATGGGCCCTGATGGGCACAGATAAGGCGACACTGATGGGACACAGATAAGGCGACACTGATGGGACACAGATAAGGCGACACTGATGGGACACAGATAAGGCGACACTGATGGGGCACAGATAAGGCGACACTGATGGGGCACAGATAAGGCGACACTGATGGGGCACAGATAAGGCGACACTGATGGGGCACAGATAAGGCGACACTGATGGGGCACAGATAAGGCGACACTGATGGGGCACAGATAAGGCGACACTGATGGGGCACAGATAAGGCGACACTGATGGGGCACAGATAAGGCGACACTGATGGGGCACAGATAAGGCGACACTGATGGGGCACAGATAAGGCGACACTGATGGGACACAGATAAGGCGACACTGATGGGCACAGATAAGATGGCACTAATGGGCCCTGATGGGCACAGATAAGGCGACACTGATGGGACACAGATAAGGCAACACTAATAGGCAGATAAGGTGGCACTGGTAGGTGGTCTTGATAGGCAGCACTGTTAATGACGCACTGATTAATTTATAGGCGATACTGTGGGCACTAATGAGTGGTACTGTGAGCACTGGTAGGTGGCGCTGGTGAGCACCTTCATGATCAGGACCCATGCGGCTGTCTATTTGGGAGCCGTGTGCGTACATGTGAGGCTGCTGCACCCCAAATGATATGAATGGCACTGCCTGCACAGGGATGCACGGAACACCCGCACTTCCCCGTGTGGGCAAACACCGCCCGGTCACACAGGTGTACGCCCCATGAACGAGGCTGAAAAGGCCAAAAGGGTTAGGTTAGACAATTGTAATTCTCACGGGACGCCTTTCTTCTTCACAGTATCTACTATCAAGGCTGCAGCCATTAGCTAACCACTTGACCACTGGGCACTTAAAGAGGAAGTAAACCCTGATGGGTGTTACTTCTTCTTTGTCTCCCTGCAAAGGTAAAGCATAATGGACCACTATGCATCGCATCGCATTACATTATGTGTCACTTACCTGACACAGGAGCCAGCAATGTCACCGCTGTCCCCTTGTGTACGGAGCGTCCATCTTCTTCCGGGTGTAGCTGCTCTGGCCACTCACATCGCCGGAGCAGCGATAACGTCACTCCCACGCATGGGAGCTGCCACTAACGGCATATCGCCGTTCGCAGCGGCATGCGCCTAATGGCGATAGTGCGCCTGCACGCCGCTGTCTACGGCGCATCCGTCTTAGTAAATATCTCCTAAAACCGTATAGGTTTAGGAGATATTTCTTTGGCCTACAGGTAGGCCTTAATCTAGGCTTACCTGTAGGTCAGAGTGGTTTGTAAGTGTTTACAACCTCTTTAAACCCCCTTCCTAACCAGACCAATTTTCAGGTTTCGGTGCTCTCACACTTTGAATGACAATTACCCAGTCATGCAACACTGTACCCAAACAAAAATGTTGTCCTTTTTTTCCCACACAAATAGAGCTTTCTTTTGGTGGTATTTAATCACCTCTGGGTTTTTATTTTTTGCACTATTAATCAAAAAGGACTGAAAATTCGGTAAAAAAAAAAAAATTAAAAAAATTCTTTGTTTCTTTTCAAATTTATTGCAGAGTATTGGAGAATATTGGCAGATTATTGAAGTTTTGCAGAGTATTGCACAGCGTTGCAGAGTATTGTCACAGAGCACTGCAGAGTATTGTCACAGAGCACTGCAGAGTATTGTCACAGAGCACTGCAGAGTATTGTCACAGAGCACTGCAGAGTATTGTCACAGAGCAGTGCTGTGGGCACTTCACATCCAGCCCACAGCACTGCTGCCATCTCTCCCCCTCTCACTGTTCCGATTGGCACAGAGAGGGGAGGGAGGAACCAGCGTCATGTTTGTTTACAAGTGATCGTTCCGTCATTTGACGGAGCGATCACGTGGTAAAGTTCCCGGGTGCGTGCCCCAGGGTGCGCGTGGGAGCAAGATTCTAGGAAGACGTACATTGAAGCCCTCCCAGAATAAGCAGACCGCGCTGTAGCCGTCTTTCGGCTATGGCCCGGTTGGCATGTGGTTAAAGACCTCTTTCAGGCTCGGTGTTTACAAGTTAATTCTATTGGTTGCATGTTTTGTGCTACAGAGGAGGGCTAGAGTTATTGCTCTCGCTCTGCCGATCGAGGCGATACCTCACATGTGTAGTTTGACCACCATTTTCATATGCGAGCGCTGCTCACGTATGCGTTCGCTTCTGTGCGAGAGCTCGTCGGGACGGGGCCAAAAAAAAAATAAAAATTATTTTTTTGTTTTTATTTTTACACTTTAAAAGAAAAAAAATAATAATATTTGGGTCACTTTAATTCCTAATACAAGGAATGAAAACATCCCTTATAGAATAGAAAAAAGCATGACAGGTCCTCTTAAATATGAGATCTGGGGGTCAAAAAGTCCTCACATCTCATACTTGGCCTTAAATGCAATAAAAGAAAAAATATAAATAAAAAAAATATGACAACAAAAAAGACGTATGGGTGGAAGTGACGTTTTGATGGGTAACCTGCGGGTAATAATCGGTTATTAATTCATCTGATAACAGAAGTCTATGGCTCCGTGGCGGCTGGTGCTGAAAATTTGTGGGGGCGCAAACAAACTGAAAAACAAAACTGCATCAACTGCAGCCTCACGGTGCCCAAACGTAGCCACTGTGCCATCACCTGTCTCGGTGGGGCAGTGGGCGGTGGCAGCGAACGGTGTACTCTATACATCTCCTCCCGATAAGCGTCCAATCACAGCACCTGCTGTTTCAGCCAATCAGGTGATGGGTAACAGACCCGAGCACTTGATTGGTGGTTCTCTGTTAGAACAGCAAATTAAATATTCGCTTTCCTAACACACCTGGGTGTGCTTGCAGGTCACCTTTTTCGATGCCTATGGCTCTAACCAGGTGCTTCAAAAACGCCCCCACCGCTGTAATTCAGGTACCCAGCAAGGGGCCCAATGCCTGAAAAGGGGGTGGCAGCAGCTACCATGGATTCATGCTTTCCATCATTCATAAAGGGGTGTGGCTGGAGAGGGGGCGGCGCCTGTGCGCCCTTATGGATGCACCACCACGGTAATAACAGAAGTCCATGGCTCAGTACAAAGTACACTGTCATGCACTTGCGTATCAGTTTGAAAGCAGCCCAGTCGCCACAAACCTCCCGCAGCATTTTTTTTACTGACAAAATATGGAAAATTTACTGACGCAGCACTTTTTTTTTACTGACAACCCGAGAAATTGCAGAACTCCTATTGAAAACCAACAGAGAATATTTGAACAGTATAAACATGAACACTGACAATACCCAATGAAGTGATTTACAGTTAAATAGTCAATACAGCATGAAATGATCAGCCCCTGATATTTACTGGCAGTTGTAAAAAAAAAAAAAAAAAAAGAAATTATATATATTTTTACAAACTGTCAGTAAATTTACTGGTGGTTGGCAACCCTGCGGGGCGACTAGTTGGGCACCCCTGATCTAGAAGCTCACAATAAGAGCTCTGAGAAGACAAGGTTCAGTCTTAATAGTTAAACTTTTATTTTAATAGAACGGTATTTAACAAAAAACAAACAAACATCAAAAAAATAAATATATATTTTTAGACATAACTTGCAGACAGCGGAATTGCTGCACAAAGTACAAAAAAAAAAACAACCTCTAACCAGTTAAGATTAGAACTGGAACGTTTTAAAGTGTTTAAAGTGTTTAAAGTGTTTCAGGGAATGAAGTGATTATTCAGTCAACTTCTTCCATACGAGACGAGTCGTCTTCTCCTTCTAGTGGCGGCATCTCCTCCGTTGTGGAGGCCATCAGGTCTTCAGTGGCCGCGTCATCTTCATCAATACCTGAAACCACAAAAGAAAGGTGGTAAGACTTGGGGGGTCCATAGACCAGAACTTCCGGGCTGACCAACTATGTAACACACGGGTCTCTCATCATGTGACACATACTATACAATATACATACCGTATTTATCGGCGTATAACACGCACGCACTTTTTCCCCCCTTAAAAGCAGGGGAAAATCGTGGGTGCGTGTTATACGCTGATCCCCCGAAATTCTGAGCCTCTGGGCAGCTTTCAGCCGCCTTCGGCTCTTCAAGGTGGCTTTCGGCCGCCTTCGGCCGTTCTCGTCGGCCGAAAGCTGCCGAGAAGAGCTGAAGGCCCGCCGAGAACTACTACATGCCGCCGAGATACACATCCGGCTCTGTATCTCGGCGGCGGCATTTTAAAAAAACAAATAGACAAGGCTGCAATGGGGGACAAGGCTGCAGATGACACGGATGGGCATATAAATGTAAGTTTTTTTTTCCCATTAAACTTCCCTCCTAAAAGTTTTTTCCCTTAAAATTCCCTCCTAAACTTGGGGTGCGTTTTATACGCCGATAAATACGGTAGTTACATAGTTAGTCAGGTTGAAAAAAAACAAGATACAAGTCCAACCTTAAAAACAAAAATAAAAATATACAATATACCCAATTTTATACCCACAGCTCCTAGTACAGCTTTTGACCTTTCTATCTGTGCCGTGTACACTTTATACAAGCTGAAGGCAATAGGTTTAGCATTTGCCTTTTTATTCGTTATGCATCATAATTACCACTCATCGATTATATATCCCCCCCCCACGTATTATTCACTCATTCCTTCCCCATCTATATAACACTCAACCCCGCCCTCTTTTAGTACAGTATATCTTGTGAGCATAATATCTTCCAGAAGCACGCTTGTAATCCAAAGCACTTTTCTATCAAAGCAAGTTTTGCCCTTAGGAAATAATGTAAACTCCACAGCCACTGCTGGTCTATGCAGTACTGTATGGGGGAGGGGGGCACAGTGTATGCAGTGCCACAAGTGGCCAGAGACACTCAGGAACGTAGCATTTCTGAATGTCATCGGTGCCCCCCCTGCACCTCTGGCCAAATTAGGTACTGCACACCCCAGCGGCTTGAATACTGCAAGACAACGCTCAAAGCGAGCCAGGATTAAAAAAAAAAAAAAAAAAAAATGACTTGTATTGTGAAACGCTCGTGAACTGCATTGCTCGCAATCCGATGGTCCACTGTACACCTGAGTTCTTGTACTTCCACCATTGCCATTTTTTTTCTGGAGCAGAGTATTGCGGTTATCAGTACATGAACCCAGAACTGGTATGCAGCCAAAAACAGGGCACTTATTCCAGGACAGTAGTTAAAAGGGATTTATTTTTATTTTTTTAAATAACAAACATGTTATACTTACCTCCACTGTGCAGCTCGTTTTGCAGAGTGGCCCCGGACCTGCTCTTCTGGGGGTCCCTCGGCGGCTGTCTTGGCTTCCCCCTGCAAGTACTTTTCACGTTCATGTGAGCTCCCTCGCATGGTGGGAAGCGCTTGCGGGCGCACTTCCGTGATACAGCCGGCGGCTATAGCTGTATCACTCGGCCCCGGTGCGCTGCATCATTGGATGTGACTGACAGCAGAGCGAGCCAATGGCTGCGCTGCTTTCAATCCATCCACTTCAGCCGAACAACGACAAAGCTGAGTGGCGAAGAGGATATCGGAGTTAAGTGTGGGACTTTCGAGGGATCAGGTAAGTAAAATTGGGGGGGGGGTCCGCGGCATTGTCAGATGTTTTCTCACCTTAATGTATAGAATGCATTAAGGTGAAAAAGGTTTTACCTTTTCAACCCCTTTAAAGCCAGGCAATAGGAATATTCAGACATTGGCAACCTGAAAGGTTAGTCCTTATTTGGGGCCATTTACCGGCACCCTAGGTGAGTCGCGTCAGTCTGATAAGCTACACAAATCTGGCCCCATTCACCCCAAGAGAAACCTTTAGGGGGGACATGTGAATGTCTGGTGCACAGAACTCACCGAGTCCAAGTTGGATCATTCTGTAGATGCGGTTGGCGTGTGTCTGCGGGTCCTCCAGGCTGAAGCCGGATGACAGAAGTGCGGTTTGATACAGAAGAATCACCAGATCCTTCACAGACTTGTCATTCTTGTCGGCGTCGGCCTTCTGCCTCAGCGTTTCGATAATGGAATGGTCGGGGTTAATCTCTAGGTGCTTCTTGGCTGCCATGTAGCCCATTGTGGAGTTGTCTCGCAGGGCCTGCGCCTTCATGATACGCTCCATGTTGGCGGTCCAGCCGTATGTACTCGTTACTATACAACACGGGGAGGTCACCAGTCTGTTGGACACTGCAACCTAAAAAAATGGGGACAAAAAGGGACATTAGAAGCTGGAAAAAAAACTACAGACGAGGACGCACACAGGACCTGCGAGTACGAATACCGACCTTCTCTACTTTCTTCTCCAGTATGTCCTTCATGATCTTACACAGGTTCTCAAACTTGGATTTCTTTTCCTCCTGCCTCTTCTTCTCCTCTTCATCCTCCGGGAGCTCCAGTCCTTCCTTTGTGACGGAGACCAGCGTCTTCCCCTCAAACTCCTTCAGCTGCTGGACGCAATATTCATCAATGGGCTCAATCATGTAAATGACTTCCAGACCAGCCTTCCGGAGCCGCTCCACAAACACCGAGTGAGTAACCTGCTCCTTGGTTTCACCTGAGAACACAAAATGATAAAAAGGTCAGACAAACTGCAAAGTTTTTATGAATTTAAATTGTGTAACCCGTCATTTTCTGACCCGTCGGCTCAGTTTACAAATCACCTCATTTTATGCCTCTATACATTGGTTTCCTCTCTCTCCATCATGTTAACTAAACCCTCCTATCCTTTCCCAACAAGGAAGCTGCCATCTTGGCCTCTCACTCTACAAACAGGGTGGGGGAAAAAAAATAATAATAAAGAGATAGAGAGCGATAGATAGAGATATATATATATATATATATATATATATATATCTCTATCTCTATCTCTCTATCTATCTCTCTAGCTCTTTCAGATTTTCTTGTTTTAACCACTTGCTGACCAGCCGCTGTTGTGAAGGAATCTAATGTACATAATGATAATCAGAAAATGTCTATTTGCTTATGTGTATACATGTTTCTATGCAACTCCTTACTTATTATGTAGTATACAGATTGGCTCTTAAAGATGGCGTCTACCCCCTGCTTCCCACACATTAGAAGAATGCATATGAGATAAGAGAACCAGCTTCAACCAAACTTCAAGCATCAAGTTAATCCATTTCTCTTTTATTTTAACCAATTAGACTGACATAGCAATGACGTATCTTTCTGTATAAAATATTAACACCGCCCACCAATAAATCAGAAGTTAGAAGTAACCGAGCTGAACGTGTCTCAGAGAGTGTTTACTTCTAATGTGCTGCACATTTATACTTTTTAATTAGAAACAGCAGCAGATAACCAAGAACTAGATTGTAGTTCTTATCCATTTCACTATCATTTTACTGCAGAAGGTCCACATGACCTCGCGAGCTGTCATAGCTATACGTCGGCTTGTGGGATCGGGATAACAGGCAGGATGCTTGTGGGATCGGGATAACAGGCAGGATGCTTGTGGGATCGGGATAACAGGCAGGATGCTTGTGGGATCGGGATAACAGGCAGGATGCTTGTGGGATCGGGATAACAGGCAGGGTGCTTGTGGGATCGGGATAACAGGCACGGTGCTTGTGGGATCGGGATAACAGGCACGGTGCTTGTGGGATCGGGATAACAGGCACGGTGCTTGTGGGATCGGGATAACAGGCACGGTGCTTGTGGGATCGGGATAACAGGCACGGTGCTTGTGGCAGACGATTGCAATGACCGCCGGCCACGAGCGATCGCAGGCACGAGAGGCAGAAAACAGAAGTGTGTGTGTGTGTATATAAACACACATATCCCTGTTCTGTGAGGAGTGATCTAGTAGAGCGGTATACACACACACACCTGTGATATAGTAGATGTGTTTCTGGTTCTCCTTCATTCTCATACAGTAATCTTTCAGTGACACCATCTCATCCCCGGACGCGGAGGTGTAATATCGCAGCAATTCAGAAAGTTTGTTGCGGTTTTGTGAATCTTCGTGAATACCGAGCTACAGAAAAAAACAAAAACAAAAAAAAAAGCTTGTTACTTGGCTGATCTGAGGAAGAAGACAATGGGGGGGCGGGGGGAATTGATTTACTAAAACTGAAGAGCACAAAATCTGGTGCAGCTCTACATAGAAACCAATCAGCTTCCAGGATTTATTGCCAATGCTTAACTGAAGAAGGCGAAATTAGAAGCGGATTGGCTCCCATGCACTGCTGTTTCTGAGTGCTCCAGACTCACTAAATCCCCCCCCCCCCCCAATGTTTGATGCATCGAACACATGACACCAGATGGGGGGGGAAGAGTCTTCCATAGCACCAACCTTGATGTTCTTGGAGAATTGCTCATAGAACTTCTTGTAGTTGTCTTTGTCCTCGGACAGTTCTGTGAAAAGTTCTAGACATTTCTTCACCAGGTTCTTCCGGATGACTTTCAGGATCTTGCTCTGCTGAAGCATTTCTCTGGAGATGTTCAGAGGGAGGTCTTCCGAGTCCACCACACCTCGAATGAAGTCTGAAGAGTATAGAGAGGTGATCGTTACATTTCCGGTCAGGAGCACATCCAGCGTCCCCCCTCCCCCCCCCTCTAAGATGAAGCTGGTGCTACTTACTGAGATACTCGGGGATCAGCTCCTCGCAGTTGTCCATGATGAAGACTCTGCGCACATACAGCTTGATGTTGTTTTTCTTCTTCCGATTCTCAAACAAGTCGAAGGGCGCTCTCCGGGGTACAAAGAGCAGAGCTCGGAACTCCAGCTGGCCTTCCACTGAGAAGTGCTGGAAGAACGAACAACATTCACATACAATTCACACACAATGCTCCACCAGCTCAGGTTCTCCTGGATTACTGACCTAGAACTCCAGCAGGGATCACAATGGGGTTGATTTACTAAAGGCAAATCCAGGTAGAAGTGCAGCCGCTGTAGATCTCAGGGGTGGAAGGTCTGAAATGAGGGGAAGCTCTGCTGATTTCTTTCATCTAATCATGTCCAAAACAAAAATGCTGTTTTATCTTCCTTGCATGTCCCCCTCAGATCTACAGCGACTGCACCTCCAAGTGCAAAGTGGATTTGCCTTTAGTAAATAACACCCCTCCATAAACAAGTAATTAGTGAACATGCAGAAGCACCCACCTATGTGTATAGAACAGGAAGGCTACAGGAGTCATCCTCACCCAACCACCACTCCTGCCCATAGCAGGCACAGGGGGAGGTTTACTAAAACTGGAGTGGCTCTGCATAGAAACCAATCAGCTTCCAGGTTTTATTGTCAAAGCTTAAATGGACAAGCTGAAGTTAGAATCTGATTGGCTGCCATGCACAGCTGCATCGGATTTTGCACTCGCTGCTGCAGGGGCATTTTATGGGTGTATTTAACCCCTCTTTGGCCTCTAGCTGGGGGGGGTTTAACCCTTTCATGACTAAGCCTATTTTTGGAATTTGGTGTTTACAAGTTAAAATCCATATTTTCTACTAGAAAATTACTTGGAACCCCCAAACATTATATATATATTTTTTTAACAGAGACTCTAGAGAATAAAACGGCGATTGTTGCAATATTTTATGTCACACGGTATTTGTGCAGCGGTGTTTTAAATGCAACTTTTTGGGAAAAGGGACACTTTCATGAATTAAAAAAAAAAAAAAACAGTAAAATTATCCCATTTTTTTTTGCATAATGTGAAAGATAATGTTACGCCGAGTAAATAGATACCAAACATGTCACACTTTATAATGGCGCGCACTCGTGGATTGACGACAAAGTACGGTACCTAAAAATCTCAATAGGCGACACTTTAAACATTTTTTACGGTTACCAGGTTAGCGTTACAGAGGAGGTCTAGTGCTAGAATTATTGCTCTCGCTCCGACGATCGCGGCGATACCTCACATGTGTCATTTGAACACCGTTTACATACGCGGGCGCGACTTCCGTATGCTTTTTCTTTGCTTTGCGAGCTCACGGGGACGGCGGGCGCTTTAAAAAAATTTTTTTTCTTTTTTTATTTATTTTAAAATGACTAAATTGTTTAAAATAAAAAAATAAAAATTTTGATCACTTTTATTGCTGTCACAAGGAATGTAAACATCCCTTGTGACAGTAATAGGCGGTGACAGGTACTCTTTATGGAGGGATCCGGGGGTCTAAAAGACCCCCCACCCCTCCTTTACACTTCAGTGTATTCAGATCGCCGAAAACGGCAATTCTGAATACCGAATATTTTTTTTAAACCGGCGCCATTGGCAGCCGAGTAAACGGGAAGTGACGTCATGACGTCGCTTCCGTGTTTACTATGAGGAGACTGGAACGACACCGATTACGGCTTCGTTACAGTTCCTCAGCAGCAGCCGGAGGCAGCGCAAGTTGAATCGGTGCTCCCGATCGAACGGGAGCACCGGTAACAGCGGCGGGACGTCCCCTCCCGCTCCCCTGGCATAACAGCCGAGCGGCTTTTAGCCGCATCGGTTGTTATGGCTGGATAGCCAATCGCCCGCTGAACAAAACGGTACCGGGATGATGCCTGCAGGTGCGGGCATCATCCCGGTATACCCCCCGGAAGCAGAGTACGCAGATCTGCGTACGCTCGGCGGGAAGGGGTTAAAAACCATCCCATCCCGCTAGTGGCCAAATAGCATCACTAAAAATAGCACTGCTTTACCGCTGACGTCTGGGGCAGCTTAGAGTGAAAGGGGCCTTAAACCCCTTCAATACCAGACACTGTCATCCCCTTGCTGCCCAGGCCAATTTTCAGCGCTGTCACAATTTGAATGACAATTGCGCAGTCATGCAACGCTGTACTCGTGGCATTTTTATCTTTTGAGACAGAGCTTTTTTGTTGGTATTTAATCACCACTGGGGGGGGGTTTTATTTTTTGCTACATGAGAAAAAGACCACAAATTTTGAATAAATTGGTTATAACATTTTGTAAATAATTTCTCCTTCACTGATGTGCACCAACAAGGCGGCACTGATATGCAGCACTAGTTGCACAGACAGGCATTACCGATGGGGAAGATCTACCCCTCCGAGAACAGCCGCTTATCAGCTCTCCTCTACTCAAGCAAGCCAATAACTGCCATTTCCCCCATGTACACTGTGATTGGACACAACTGATCACATGGTAAAGAGCCTACGAGCAGCGCATTCTGAAGGATATCACAGGACATCCAGTCAGAAAAAACGAAGCCCCCGTCCGGCCGTCATTCCGCTATAGGCCAGGCAGGAAGGTGTTAAACCCCAAAAGGAAAAGTTCTGCTTTAAAAAGCAGTGTTCCAGCCGAATAAAAAAAAAAAAAAAAAAGAAGTCGTCAGCAGCTACAATCTTTGCAGCTGCTGACTTTTAATAAAAGGACACTTACATGCCCCGGAGGGCCACAAAGTCAGACAGAGCCAGTCCCCCAACCCCCCCCCCCCCCCCCAGGCTGATCCGTCCATCTGGGTGCAGGCGCCGCCATTCCAACTAACGGAAACCGACAGTGGAGCCTTGCAGCTTCACTGCCGCTTTCCAACTGCGCATGCGCGAGTCCCGTGACGCTTTGTAAATGGCCAGCTTGTCTTCTGGGACACACCCACATGTCCCAGAAGACAACACGGGGCTCGCCGCGGAAAGAGGATGCGACTTACTCGGCCTGACTGGATCGGAAGTACTCTTAGTACTTCCAAAAAAAGCAAGTTAGAAAGTAATAATAAAAAAAAAAAATGCTTTAAATATCCAAAAATGAGGAGCCAGGAACCCAAGGTTAGTGAAGAACCGACCTAGGTGAGGACGGTGCTGGACCCCTGGACAGGCAAGTGTTTTTTTATTAAAAGGATTTGTAGCTGCTGACTTTCACCCCCCCCCCACCACCGTTATGAGCCTCCTCCTTAACTTGTCCTATCCGTGTAACACATTATGGGGCTGATTTACTAAAGGCAAATAGACTGTGCACTTCACAAAGGGCAGTTGCTCCAGAGCTTAATGAGGTAATCCTTCACTTTGCAAACAATACCCGATCACGTGCAAAGAAAGCTTCTGCTCATTTACTAATCACTGGAGCAACTGCTGTTTCTGTAGTGCAGTCCACTTGCCTTTAGTAAATCAACCTCTATGTGAGGTGGCAAAAGGAAGTCACCGGGCTTCTAATGCGTGTGCGGAGCGCGCGCACTGCGTGTTCCCAGCACAGAAGATCAGAAGCTGATCCTGACCGGCTACCGATCATACGACCACTGTGACAGCCAATCAAATGTCCCTCAACATCCAACTACTGAAGCCAGTTGTGATAATCCTCACCTCTATAGAGATTTACCCCCCCGCCCCCCGGATCGGTGTTGGTGGGATTACCTTCACAGCCAGGTGGTCCTCCCAGTCGTTGGTGAGACTCTTGTAGAACTCGCCGTACTCCTCGTTGTTGATGTCATCAGGGTTGCGGGTCCAGATGGGTTTGGTTTTGTTCAGCTCTTCCTGGTCGATGTATTTTTCCCTTATCTTCTTTTTCTTCTTCTTGTCTCCTTCCTTCTTATCTTCCTCCTCATCGGATCCCACATCCTCTATTTCTGGCTTCTCCTCGCTCTTCTCTTCCTCTTTCTTCTCTTCCTTCTCCTCCTCGGCTTCATCATCACTCACTTCCTTGTCCCGCTCCTTCTCCACAAACAGTGTAATAGGGTAACCGATGAACTGGGAATGTTTCTTCACGATCTCCTTTATCCTCTTCTCCTCCAGGTATTCAGACTGGTCCTCTTTCAGGTGAAGGATGACTTTTGTACCTCGTCCCAGAGGCTCACCTGGAAGAGTAATCGCCTGTCATTAGCCAACATCCTAATCCAAGGTACAGGAACCAAATAAAAACGGCTGTGTCTGAACCCGACTACTGCCACCATTTGTACCCTCAGTGCTGTCAGTATACTCACTGCAGTCCACTCTGACAGTGAAGGATCCTCCGGCTGAGGATTCCCAGGCATACTGCTCGTCATCGTTGTGCTTGGTGATCACCGTCACTTTCTCAGCAACCAGATAGGCGGAGTAGAAACCCACACCGAACTGACCAATCATAGAGATGTCCGCTCCGGCCTGCAGAGCCTCCATGAAGGCCTTGGTCCCGGATTTGGCGATGGTTCCCAGGTTATTGATGAGATCAGCTTTGGTCATCCCGATTCCGGTGTCAATGATGGTCAAGGTTCTGTCCTGTTGGTTGGGGATCACATCAATCTTCAGCTCCTTCCCGGAATCCAGCTTGCTGGGGTCAGTCAGACTCTCGTATCGGATCTTATCCAGAGCCTGAAAACAAGTCATACATTAATGAATGCGGTTACCGAGAACGTAATGAAAGCACATTTTTACTCGGGGGAATCGAGGAAAGAACCTCCTTATAGGTTCATATTCTCAATAGTTATAATCTAGATGTGAGCATTGTATCCTAAGAGCTGAAGATCAAGGCTTGGGTGGCACATGGTTATGTTCGTTTCATTTAAAAGCGCAAGTTTACCTTCAGAAAATCTGAAAGAGGACCTTACACTGGACCCCCTGCCCATCACCCACCCCCCGTATTAGATTGCTGTGATCCCCTGCAGTCACCTTCGCTGGTCCGGAGGATCCCCCGCCGCAGCTTAATCGTGTTTGTATTGCCTAGCCAGTACGGATTGCATGGATTTGAATTGGTCAGTGTGACAGACCTACCTGGGACAGGGGCTTTTGGAGGGGACTGAATGCTAGCCTCTCGCATTCTGATTATGGGCCATGGATAATAAGGGAACAATACTCTGAGAGCTGTATGCCTGTGGACCTGTATGCCTGGGGTGGCGTTACTTTAGATTCGGGTTCATGTCCCCCAAGACACACAGACTCTGGGGACCCTGGATATGCCATATTAGAAATAGTGACTGATTCATACTGTGAGGAGATGCCGATGTCATCAACTCCAGCCACCTGTCTGTCATCTACTATAATGTAAATTAGTCTAGTATGACTTATCACAGCTTCTAAGAGTCTTTCACTCATTGTGCTAATCAACCCTGCAATCGTATGAAGGAGTTCTGTGTTGAGATGTATGATAAGGCGTTTTGTATAGTCGGTGAGCTCGGAGACGTGAAGTCTGTCCTAGAGGTCATGTCTCTGAGTCACCTAGGCTGTCTAAAGGATTGGATAATTAGCTCATGTTAATTAGATTTCTGGTTACTGGTTGCATTTTTATCTTGCTGTATATATATTTGTGTGAGATCTCAAAATAAAGATTCATTCCTGTTAGACCCTCAATACAGAGCCTTGTCTTGGGGGGGGGGGGGGGGGGGAATTATTTGTATGGGTTTCTTATTCGGCTGATTGAAGTGTTAACACCATCACAGGAACAGCTCTGACCAATCAGTAGCCATCTATCCCGTAGTGCGAGCACTGAGAGAGGAGCGGAAGCCGCTGGGATTTTAAAAGCTCCAGACAGGTGAAGTGGCTTTTCAGTGTCTGACAGCGGGGGAATCGGAGCAATCTGGTACAGTGGGGCAGATTTTTTCTAAAGGTGAACTTACACTTTAAAAGCTTAACTCCATCCACTGTCATGTCTCCCCCCACCCCCCCCCCGAAATTTCATTTTTTTAAATGTATTAACCACTTGCTTACAGGGCCCCCTCCCTTCTATCCAGACCAATTTTCAGCTGTTTGTTGCACTTTGAATGACAATTGCGCGGTCATTCAACACTGTACCCAAATTAATTTTTTGTCATTTTCTTTTGGCAGTATTTGATCACCTGTGCGATTTTTTTTTTTTAATGTAAAAAGACCGAAGGACTTTTTTTTGTTTTAAAATGTTATAAACTGGTAATTTTTGTCCGTCATTAAAGTACGCTGATGAGGCGGCACTGATGGGCACCGATCGGTTACATTGATAGGTAGCACTTCTAGGTGGCAATTGTGGGCACTGTTACGCTATAATTGAGGCATAATCACCTCTTCCTTTTCAGGAACAATGTCCCTTTAAGATAAGCTGCTGATCTGTTTTTTTTTCCTCCTCCGCTGTCAGCGTGAGGAGAAAAAAGAAAAAAGAAAAAAAAAAAAAAAAATCGCTGAGCTTTTGTTTACATCATGTGATCAGCTGTCATTGGCTGACAGCTGATCACATGGTAAGGGGCCGGGACTGGCCCCTTACGCACGATCGGTGATCACCAGAGTCTCAGTGACTCTCATCACACGGCTCGTGCAGGGAGTGTGCACAGGGGAGGCCATCATGACTGCCTCCTGGGAATTCACATCCACGCTGTGGCTGTCATTCGGCCATAGCACGGATGTCAGGTGGTTAAATCCCCCCCCCTTTGACATATACATATTATATATATATATATATATATATATATATATATATATATATATATATATATATATATATATATATATATATATATATATATATATATATTATTTTTTTTTTTTTTTTATTATTGCATTGACATATAAAACCCACAATATATTACCTGTATCACCAAAATATACCCATGATAAATCTACTGTGATCTCTAACAGTACATTCCTAACGGTCTATGGCAGTGATGGAGAACCTTCGCACTGCAGATGTTTTGGAACTACATTTCCCATTAAGCTCAACTACTCTGCAGTGTAGGGGAGCATCATGGGAAATGTAGTTCCAAAACATCTGGGATGCGAAGGTTCCCCATCACTGCTCTATGGCGTTCATTTTCTATACAGAGTGCATGTTCACTTTACAATGCCTTGGGTTTCCTTTTTTCTTTTCTTTTTTTTTTTTTAATACACTCCTGTGCTTGTTTTATTACTACAGTATTAATGTATACTTTTCTTATTACTACATTATTAATGTATACTTTGTACATTCATTGGACCTGGTCTTGCATTATCATGTCTAAGCCATGTCCTGTTTACAACTTAATAAAAACAGATTCAACATAAAAGCTCAACACCAAGTTTAAGGGCCATTTAAAAATGTATATGGGCCAAGCCAGCCTAAGCAGCACCCCCATTTAGAACCTGTTCACATTAAAAAAAGGGTCCCAAGAATTTTTTCAGTCCGGTTTAGGTGCAATTTCCGCAACAAATTTCCACCTGAACCAGTGAATGGAAACGGCATTGGATGCCAACCCCAGAGCCACATATATATGTGACCGGAGCCCCGCTGTACTAAGGCTAGGTTCTCAAATGCTACGTGGGGGCACGGCACCCCCTCTTATTTAAAGCCAGAAAACGGTCCCTGTACCTCTTCTGAAAACACGACCCGCATGGAAACCATAAGTGCAGTGCAGAGAGACCTTCACTGCGTTTTCCAGTGGGTGGGGGTTCCTTTAGGATGAATGATGCCCCTCCCAGCGTATTTTTCCTGTGCCGGTGGTTACGGCTGTGGATCTGCGGTGGGACCCCCCACCTGCACAAGTGTGACCCCAGCCAAACAGGCACGCTGTATTACTTTACGCACCCCTCCGCTACATACAATATGCGGAAGTCAGATAAGAACTTGACGTCTCACCCCCAGAACAAAAAATTATAAATCTTCTGATTGAAATCAAATCTTCCCCGGACTGGCTGAGGTCGACAGGCGGGCAGATGATAATTTCAGCCAATCAGGGGAAGCTTTGTAGTCAGAATACAAGTGTCTGAATGGTTGAGCAGCTCTCAACTCAATTTTGTTACAGGTGTGGGACGGGAAGTTGCCCCCCCCCTGTATACTGCATGTAGCCGAGGGTATATACGGTGAATAGAGTGCACCCAGCAAACTCACCTGTTAAAGCAGCAAATACTTTATTGGGGCCAAACAAACTTACAGACATTACACCAGGGGGCAGACTTAGAAATAATGTTTTGGTGTGTGGGGGAAGGGGGGTTTGGCATCTGCCCCCCCCCCCCCCCCCCCCCGGTGGAAGACACACCATAGAGTTGAATATTGGGTACTTACATCAGAGGAGTTGGAGATCAGCTCCCTGAGGAAGATCTCCTTGTTGGAATAGAAGGTGTTGATGATCAGAGACATCAGCTGAGCGATCTCAGCCTGGAAAGCGAACGTCTCCACCTCCTCCTCCTCCTCCATTTGTTGGTCCTGAGGATCCACAGCTGGAACTTCTTCCGGCATCTGTACAATGATGGAGAGATGGGAGAATCAGACACAGAAGAGAACCGGCACTTTAAATGACACAGAAATAAATCGGTTAAAATCGCCTCCCTACAGCCGACACACAATGCCTGATCCTTCTAGATAAACACGCTGAGGTGACAGTGCCACCTACAGGCCAGACCACACAACTACACCATTCTAGAAGTTACCATAAGAGAAGCCCTCCCTCCAGCAGCTAATGCAGATTACAGGAAGGTTCTGGAGGAAATGTTCTGAGTCACACTTTACTGCAACACGCTCGAGCCGTGGAGGGATCACATATGAGATTACACCCCATGGGGGGATCACATCTGAGATTACACCCCATGGGGGGATCACATCTGAGATTACACCCCATGGGGGGGATCACATCTGAGATTACACCCCATGGGGGATCACATCTGACATTACACCCCATGGGGGGGATCACATATGAGATTACACCCCATGGGGGGATCACATCTGAGATTACACCCCATGGGGGGATCACATATGAGATTACACCCCATGGGGGGGATCACATATGAGATTACACCCCATGGGGGGGATCACATGAGATTACACCCCATGGGGGGATCACATCTGAGATTACACCCCATGGGGGGGATCACATATGAGATTACACCCCATGGGGGGATCACATCTGACATTACACCCCATGGGGGGATCACATCTGAGATTACACCCCATGGGGGGGATCACATATGAGATTACACCCCATGGGGGGGATCACATATGAGATTACACCCCATGGAGGGATCACATCTGAGATTACACCCCATGGGGGATCAGATGGAGGGATCACATCTGATATAACACCCCCAGATTACATAAATCACACCTTCCACTGAAGGCTAAACCGTCATCACCACAATCTGACTCCGGTAGGAAAGTTGCCGTCACCAGACCCTACATGGCCAAACCTGTCATTCCTCCACACCCCGACACCACAGATCAGATCTGCATACAGCCGGTGTTGTGCCATATAGTGTTCGGCCATCATATAGTGTCCGCCCCGTACTGCGCATGCGCAGTACGGAGCAGACGAAGCTTCGGAAAATTTCCGAAGCTGAACGGCGCCTGCGCCGTGAGTGGAGGTGGTAGCCCCACCATCCAAGCGGACATAGGGTTGTGAGTATTAAAGGGCCCCTCGCGGGCGAGCTTTGCTCGCCACGTTTCGGGCTCGGCCTCGCTGCGCTCGGCTCTTTTTTATTCCTGCTCTATGTCCACTTGAATGGGGATAGAACCTGGACCCCGTTCATCCTCGGCAATTTTCGGAATCTGTGTTGCTGTGTACTGCGCATGCGCACTACACAGAGGATACTATCCGATGGAGGACGTTATTAGACAAGACACCGGCACTAATAGGCACTGCCAGGCATGCCGAGCTGTGCAACTTATATCCTCCCCCCCCCCCCCCCATGATGACACAGCATGCCCCTATAGGGACCCCTCCCCTAACACCTGTCGTATACGGTACCCGCCCCCTTTACAGGACACACCCACTCAGCTTCCAGAAACATCTGGAACTTTCACCACATGTATGGGTAAAGGGTGGGAGGAGCCGCCCTTCACCCAATCAGAGGAGATATCGGCTACAGAGAGGGGGCCGGCCACACCCACTGTACCCACGTGCTGCTCACCTCTTCGGGGGCGTGGCTTGATGGTGCTGAGGAAGTTGTGGAAATACCCTAAAAGGAGAATAGGGGGCCCTGTGCTTGTTACCCCCGACACCTGCCCCTATAAGGACCCCTCACCCTCAACACCTGCCCCTAGAGGGACCCCTCACCCCCGACACCTGCCCCTAGAGGGACCCCTCACCCCCGACACCTGCCCCTAGAGGGACCCCTCACCCCCGACACCTGCCCCTAGAGGGACCCCTCACCCTCAACACCTGCCCCTAGAGGGACCCCTCACCCCCGACACCTGTCCCTACAGGGACCCCTCGCCCCTGTGAAGAACCCCTCACCTGTCCCTAGATGGACCCTTCACCCGACACCTGTGAAGAACCCCTCCCCTGTCCCTAGAGGGACCCCCACCCCCCGACACCTGTGAAGAACCCCTCCCCTGTCCCTAGAGGGACCCCCACCCCCCGACACCTGTGAAGAACCCCTCCCCTGTCCCTAGAGGGACCCCTCCCCCCCTACACCTGTCCCTATATGGAGACCCCCCGACACCTGTCCCTACAGGGACCCCTCGCCCCCGGCACCTGTGAAGAACCCCTCCCCTGTCCCTAGAGGGACCCCCCCCCGACACCTGTCCCTATATAGAGACCCCCGACACCTGTCCCTACAGGGACCCCTCGCCCCCGGCACCTGTGAAGAACCCCTCCCCTGTCCCTAGATGGACCCCTCACCCTCAACATCTGTCCCTAGAGGGACCTCCCCCTGACACCTGTCCCTATAGAGACCCCCCCGTCCCTAGAGGAACCCTCGCCTGTCCCTAGAGGGACTCCTCACCCCTCAACACCTGTCCTATATAGAGACCCCTCACCCCCGACAAGAACTCCTCACCTGTCCCTAGATGGACAGGTGTTGGGGGTGAGGGGTCTCTCTAGGGACAGGTGAGGGGTTCTTCTCAGGGGTGAGGGGTTCCTCTAGGGCAGGGGTAGGGAAGCTCGGCTCTCCAGCTGTTTTGAAACTACAAATCCCATCATGCCTCTGCCCCTAGGAGTCATGCCTGTGATTGTCAGGGTCTTGCAATGTCTCATGGGACTTGTAGTTTCAAAACAGCTGGAGAGCCTTCCCTACCCCTGCCCTAGGCACAGGTGAGGGGTTCTTCTCAGGTGTGGGGGGTGAGGGGCTCTTCTAGGGACCCCTCACCCCCAACACCTGTCCCTATAGAGACCCCTCCATCCATCCCCCTCCCCCGGGGGTGATGAAGTACAGAGAGTTCTACATCACAACACGTGACTGGGATGTCTGTTAGTTACCCTGTTGCCCCTGGCAACCAGACGTGGTTGCAGGGCATCATGTGACAAGGAGATGGTTGCTATAGGCAACGTCCACCCCCTCAGCACAGAATACCCCCGGTAATGCCCCGGTGGTGCCCCTTTAGTGCCCCGTTCTCCGCTCACCTCTCCGGTCTCTTCTGTCCGCTTGCTCCGCGCTCAGTATTCCGCCAATGTCTGATCCTCTGACTGACCGCTCGTAGTTATATACAATACCCGCCCCCTTCACACGACACGCCCACTCCGCTTCCAGAATCGTCTGGAACTTTCACCGCATATAGCGGGAGGAGCCGCCCCTCACCCAGGCAGCCAATCAGAGGAGGTCCCGGCTGCAAAGAGGGAGGCGGCCACACCCACTGTACCTGCGCTCTGCTCGCCTCTTCGGGGGCGTGGCTTGTTTGTGTTGAGGAAGAAGTTGTGGAAAACGCTAGAAGAATAGGAGCCACGTGCTTGTTACCCCGGGCAACCGAGGAGAGGGGGCCATGTGCTTGTTACCCAGGGCAACCATGGAGAGGGGGCCATGTGCTTGTTACCCCAAGGCAACCGAGGAGAGGGGGCCATGTGCTTGTTACCCCAAGGCAACCGAGGAGAGGGGCCCATGTGCTTGTTACCCCGGGCAACCGAGGAGAGGGGGCCATGTGCTTGTTACCCCGGGCAACCATGGAGAGGGGGCCATGTGCTTGTTACCCCGGGCAACCGAGGAGAGGGGCCCATGTGCTTGTTACCCCGGGCAACCGAGGAGAGGGGGCCATGTGCTTGTTACCCCGGGCAACCATGGAGAGGGGCCCATGTGCTTGTTACCCCAAGGCAACCGAGGAGAGGGGGCCATGTGCTTGTTACCCCAAGGCAACCGAGGAGAGGGGGCCATGTGCTTGTTACCCCGGGCAACCGAGGAGAGGGGCCCATGTGCTTGTTACCCCGGGCAACCGAGGAGAGGGGGCCATGTGCTTGTTACCCCGGGCAACCGAGGAGAGGGGGCCATGTGCTTGTTACCCGGGCAACCGAGGAGAGGGAGCCATGTGCTTGTTACCCAGGGCAACCATGGAGAGGGGGCCATGTGCTTGTTACCCCAAGGCAACCGAGGAGAGGGGGCCATGTGCTTGTTACCCCGGGCAACCGAGGAGAGGGGGCCATGTGCTTGTTACCCCGGGCAACCGAGGAGAGGGGGCCATGTGCTTGTTACCCCGGGCAACCGAGGAGAGGGGGCCATGTGCTTGTTACCCCGGGCAACCATGGAGAGGGGGCCATGTGCTTGTTACCCCAAGGCAACCGAGGAGAGGGGGCCATGTGCTTGTTACCCCGGGCAACCGAGGAGAGGGGCCCATGTGCTTGTTACCCCGGGCAAGCGAGGAGAGGGGGCCATGTGCTTGTTACCCCGGGCAACCGAGGAGAGGGGGCCATGTGCTTGTTACCCCGGGCAACCGAGGAGAGGGAGCCATGTGCTTGTTACCCAGGGCAACCGAGGAGAGGGGGCCATGTGCTTGTTACCCCGGGCAACCGAGGAGAGGGGGCCATGTGCTTGTTACCCCGGGCAACCGAGGAGAGGGGGCCATGTGCTTGTTACCCCGGGCAACCGAGGAGAGGGGGCCATGTGCTTGTTACCCCGGGCAACCGAGGAGAGGGGGCCATGTGCTTGTTACCCCGGGCAACCGAGGAGAGGGGGCCATGTGCTTGTTACCCCGGGCAACCGAGGAGAGGGGGCCATGTGCTTGTTACCCCGGGCAAGCGAGGAGAGGGGGCCATGTGCTTGTTACCCCGGGCAAGCGAGGAGAGGGGGCCATGTGCTTGTTACCCCGGGCAAGCGAGGAGAGGGGGCCATGTGCTTGTTACCCCGGGCAAGCGAGGAGAGGGGGCCATGTGCTTGTTACCCCGGGCAAGCGAGGAGAGGGGGCCATGTGCTTGTTACCCCGGGCAAGCGAGGAGAGGGGGGCCATGTGCTTGTTAACCCGGGCAACCAAGGAGAGGGGGCCATGTGCTTGTTACTCCAGGTAACCGAGGAGAGGGGGCCATGTGCTTGTTAACTCGGGCAACCGAGGAGTGGGAGCCATGTGCTTGTTACCCCGGGCAACTGAGGAGAGGGGGCCATGTGCTTGTTACCCCGGGCAAGCGAGGAGAGGGGGCCATGTGCTTGTTACCCCGGGCAAGCGAGGAGAGGGGGCCATGTGCTTGTTACCCCGGGCAAGCGAGGAGAGGGGGCCATGTGCTTGTTACCCCGGGCAAGCGAGGAGAGGGGGCCATGTGCTTGTTACCCCGGGCAAGCGAGGAGAGGGGGCCATGTGCTTGTTACCCCGGGCAACCAAGGAGAGGGGGCCATGTGCTTGTTAACCCGGGCAACCAAGGAGAGGGGGCCATGTGCTTGTTACTCCAGGTAACCGAGGAGAGGGGGCCATGTGCTTGTTAACTCGGGCAACCGAGGAGTGGGAGCCATGTGCTTGTTACCCCGGGCAACTGAGGAGAGGGGGCCATGTGCTTGTTATCCTGGGCAACCGCGGAGAGGGGACCGTGTGTGTGCTTGTTACCCCGGGCAACTGAGGAGAGGGAGGCATGTGCTTGTTACCCCAGGCAACCGAGGAGAGGGGGCCATGTGCCTGTTACCCCGGGCAACCGAGGAGAGGGGCTGTGTGCTTGTTACCCCGGGCAACCAAGGAGAGGGGGCCATGTGCTTGTTACCCCAGGCAACCGAGGAGAGGGAGCCATGTGCTTGTTACCCCGGGCAACCCGAGGAGAGGGAGCCATGTGCTTGTAACCCCGGGCAACCGAGGAGAGGGGGCCATGTGCTTGTTACCCTGGGCAACCGAAGGAGAGGGGGCCATCTGCTTGTTTCCCCGGGCAACCAAGGAGAGGGGCAACCGAAGAGAGGGGGCCATGTGCTTGTTACCCCGGGCAACTGAGGAGAGGGGGCCATGAGCTCTTTACCCCGGGCAACCGAAGAAAGGGGGCCATGAGCTTGTTGCCCCAGGCAACGGAGGAGAGGGGGCCATGAGATTGTTGCCCCAGGCAACGGAGGAGAGGGGGCCATGTGCTTGTTGCCCTGGGCAACCGAGGAGAGAGGGCCATGTGCTTGTTGCCCTGGGCAACCGAGAAGAGGGGTCCATGTGTTCGTTACCCCGGGCAACCGAAGACATGGGGCCATGAGCTCTTTACCCCAGGCAACTGAGCTAAGGGGGCCATGTGCTTGTTACCCCTGGCAACCAAGGAGAGGGGGCCATATGCTTGTTACCCCGGGCAACCAAGAAGAGGGGGCTGTGTGCTAGTTACCCCGGGCACCCAAGGGAAGCCTGAGGGGGAGATAACAGTACACAGAAAGAAATACAGATATGAATGTAATAGAGATGGTAATAATAAAGATATAACGTGATATAAATGATGTCACACCTCAGGATTGAGGTCACTTGTCTATACAGTCCATTGCAGATCAAAGATGGCGGCTGCACTCCCCTTCCCAGCATTCCATGTGCTGAATCACCGCCCCTCCCCCGTCCGGGGTCCATTCGCATCAGAATCAGAAATGTTTAGAGAATATAGAATTCTGTGCATCCAGGATCTGAATAAACACCACAAAACTCACACAAACACGGCTAACATCAGGAAAAGGGGATCTGGGAGGCAGAAAAGTCTCTAATTATAAGATCACTTCTCTAATATCTGGGAAAGGTGAAGACAGGAGACTCGGGTGTGAATGAAGAATAAATATGAATGAAGCCCAAGTGTGAATGAAGCCTAGGTGTGCCTGGGGCCTAGATGTAAGTAAAGCCTAGGTGTGAATGAAGCCTAGGTGTGACTGTGGCCTAGATGTAAATAAAGCCCGGGTATGAATGAAGCCTAGGTGTGCCTGGGGTCTAGATGTAAATAAAGCCCAGGTATGAATGAAGCCTAGGTGTGCCTGGGGCCTAGATGTAAATAAAGCCCAGGTATGAATGAAGCCTAGGTGTGACTGTGGTCTAGATGTAAATAAAGCCCAGGTATGAATGAAGCCTAGGTGTGACTGGGGCCTAGATGTGAATGAAGCCCAGGTCTGACTGAGGCCTAGATGTAAATAAAGCCTAGATTAAAGAGGAGGGCCGGTTTAAAAAAAAAAAGTAAAGTCAGCAGCTGCAAACACTGTAGCTGCTGACTTTTAATAAGCACTTACCTGTCCAGGGCGCCCGCGATGTCGGCCGCCCAAGGCTGACCCGTGTCTCGGGTCCCGGCGCCACCATTTTGGCTAAGGGAAACAGGCAGTGGAGCCTTGTGGCTTCACTGCCCGTTTCCTACTGCGTATGCGCGAGTCGCACAGCGCTTTGTGAATGGGGCGCGCTGTGTTCTGGGACAAACAGTTCCCAGAACACAGCACGACCCATTACCCAGAAGACGCCGCATGGAGGAGAGAAGATAGATCACCGATTGGCTCTGACACCCAGAAATGCAGGATACGTATATAAGTGATCCTGCGCAGAGCGACCCCCTGTAGCAGTAAATCTGTTATCAGGCGATCGGCAACTGGTTAAGATCATCAGCATTATGATAACTCACAGGCAGGGGGCGCTCTATCATGGCTCTGGCTGGCTCTGTCAGCATTATGATAACTCACAGGCAGGGGGGCTCTATCATGGCTCTGGCTGGCTCTGTCAGCATTATTATAACTCACAGGCAGGGGGCGCTCTATCATGGCTCTGGTTGGCTCTGTCAGCATTATGATAAATCACAGGCAGGGGGCGCTCTATCATGGCTCTGGCAGGCTCTGTCACAGTGTGTCACATGACATGGCTGCTGGGTGCTGATTTTGTGAACTTCTGACCAATAAGTGCTGCTGCCTGTGAGTTCTGATCCCATCCATTATACCAGAGAGACAGACACAGCGCCATGCAGTCTATTCACAGACACCCCCAAAGCTCACCTGTGTGGAAGCCTTGAAGGCACTGGCAGCCCCCCGATTGGATCCCCTCCCCCTCTATTCCTGCTGCTGGAAATCATCAGTTGAGCTCAGCTGCCTCTCTCTGCCCGTTGCCTCCGCCGGCCTCACAGCCTCTCTCTGCCTGTCGCCTCCGCCGGCCTCACAGCCTCTCTCTGCCCGTCGCCTCCGCCGGCCTCACAGCCTCTCTCTGCCCGTTGCCTCCGCCGGCCTCACAGCCTCTCTCTGCCCATTGCCTCCCGGCCTCTCAGGTCTCACTCTCCGGGCCCCCGGCTACTACTGGGTGGGGAGGGAGGGAAATGACTCTGCCGGGGAAGGAGATAATCAGGCAGGCGGCTGGCCGGGATTGGCACCAAGGCAGAAGAAGATGTGAGCGGAGCTGAATGGGCATGTGCCGGAAACTGAAGAAATAGTCCCTCCGCTCCGACCAACACATCATCAGAAAGGGGCACAGATAATGGGAAAAATACACCCCCCTAAACTAGTAGGAGCAGCGGGGGGTGTAATTCAGTTTTTTGTTACTTTTTTAATCTGCACTGACTGTCTTTGAAAATTGCCCCAGCTCCTGTTGAAGTCAAAACCTGGGACAGACTTGGTCCGAGGACAGTGTCCTCAATCTGGGGACTGTTCCCAGAAACCGGGGACATCTGATCACCTTAGCCTAGGTGTGAATGAAGCCTGGGTATTAATAAAGCCCAGTTGTGACTGAGGCCTAGATGTAAATAATGCCTAGGTGTGACTGAGGCCTAGATGTAAATAAAGCTTAGGTGTGAATGAAACCTGAGTATGACGAAAGCCTAGGTGTGACTGGGGCCTAGATGTAAATAAAGCCTAGGTGTGAATGAAGCCCATGTGGGACTGGGGCCTAGATGTAAACAAAGCCTAGGTGTGAATGAAGCCCGGGTGTGACTGGGGCCTAGATGTAAACAAAGCCTAGGTGTGAATGAAGCCCGGGTGTGACTGGGGCCTATATGTAAACAAAGCCCAGGTGTGAATAAAGCCCAGGAGTGAATAAAGCCCAGGAGTGACTGAGGCCTAGATGTAAAAAATGGCTAGATTTGACTGAGGCCTAGATGTAAATAAAGCCTAGGTGTGAATGAAGCCCATGTGTGACTGGGGCCTAGATATAAACAAAGCCTAGGTGTGAATGAAGCCCGGGTGTGACTGGGGCCTAGATGTAAACAAAGCCCAGGAGTGAATAAAGCCCAGGAGTGAATAAAGCCCAGGAGTGAATAAAGCCCAGGAGTGAATAAAGCCCAGGAGTGAATAAAGCCCAGGAGTGAAAAAAGCCCAGGAGTGAAAAAAGCCCAGGAGTGAAAAAAAGCCCAGGAGTGAAAAAAGCCCAGGAGTGACTGGGGCCTAGATGTAAATAAAGCCTAGGAGTGACTGGGGCCCAGGTGTGAAGCCCAGGTATAAATAAAGCCCAGGTGTGACTGAGGCCTAGATGTAAAAAATGGCTAGATTTGACTGAGGTCTAGATGTAAATAAAGCCCAGGTGTGACTGGGGCCTAGATGTGAATAAAGCCCAGGCATGAATGAAGCCCAGGTATGAATAAAGCCCAGGTATGAATAAAGCCCAGGTATGAATAAAGCCCAGGTGTGACTGAGGCCTAGATGTAAATAAAGCCTAGGTGTGAATGAAACCTGGGTGTGAATAAAGCCTAGGCATGAATAAAGACCAGGTGTGACTGCGGCCTAGATGTAAATAAAGCCTAGGTGTGAATGAAGCCCATGTGTGACTGGGGCCTAGATGTAAACAAAGCCTAGGTGTGAATGAAGCCCGGGTGTGGCTGGGGCCTAGATGTAAACAAAGCCTAGGTGTGAATGAAGCCCGGGTGTGACTGGGGCCTAGATGTAAACAAAGCCTAGGTGTGAATGAAGCCCGGGTGTGACTGGGGCCTAGATGTAAACAAAGCCCAGGTGTGAATGAAGCCCAGGTGTAAACAAAGCCCAGGAGTGAATAAAGCCCAGGAGTGAATAAAGCCCAGGAGTGACTGGGGCCTAGATGTAAATAAAGCCCAGGAGTGACTGGGGCCCAGGTGTGAAGCCCAGGTATGAATAAAGCCCAGGTGTGACTGAGGCCTAGATGTAAAAAATGGCTAGATTTGACTGAGGCCTAGATGTAAATAAAGCCTAGGTGTGAATGAAGCCCATGTGTGACTGGGGCCTAGATGTAAACAAAGCCTAGGTGTGAATGAAGCCCGGGTGTGACTGGGGCCTAGATGTAAACAAAGCCTAGGTGTGAATGAAGCCCGGGTGTGACTGGGGCCTAGATGTAAACAAAGCCCAGGTGTGAATAAAGCCCAGGAGTGAATAAAGCCCAGGAGTGAATAAAGCCCAGGAGTGACTGGGGCCTAGATGTAAATAAAGCCTAGGAGTGACTGGGGCCCAGGTGTGAAGCCCAGGTATGAATAAAGCCCAGGTGTGACTGAGGCCTAGATGTAAAAAATGGCTAGATTTGACTGAGGCCTAGATGTAAATAAAGCCCAGGTGTGACTGGGGCCTAGATGTGAATAAAGCCCAGACATGAATGAAGCCCAGGTATGAATAAAGCCCAGGTATGAATAAAGCCCAGGTATGAATAAAGCCCAGGTATGAATAAAGCCCAGGTATGACTGAGGCCTATATGTAAAAAATGCCTAGATTTGACTGAGGCTTAGATGTAAATAAAGCCTAGGTGTGAATGAAACCTGGGTGTGAATAAAGCCTAGGCATGAATAAAGACCAGGTGTGACTGCGGCCTAGATGTAAATAAAGCCCATGTGTGACTGGGGCCTAGATGTAAACAAAGCCTAGGTGTGAATGAAGCCCGGTGTGACTGGGGCCTAGATGTAAACAAAGCCTAGGTGTGAATGAAGCCCGGGTGTGACTGGGGCCTAGATGTAAACAAAGCCTAGGTGTGAATGAAGCCCAGGTGTGAATAAAGCCCAGGTGTAAATAAAGCCCAGGAGTGAATAAAGCCCAGGAGTGAATAAAGCCCAGGAGTGAATAAAGCCCAGGAGTGAATAAAGCCCAGGAGTGAATAAAGCCCAGGAGTGACTGGGGCCTAGATGTAAATAAAGCCCAGGAGTGACTGGGGCCTAGATGTAAATAAAGCCCAGGAGTGACTGGGGCCTAGATGTAAATAAAGCCCAGGTGTGAATGAAGCCTAGGTATGACTCAAGCCTAGGTGTGACTGAGGTAGGGTTGCCACCTTTCTTGAAGTCAAACCTGAACACTTTAGCAGTGGACAGCAATTTTTTTATTTATTTTTACAGCATATACTATGCAGTACATATATTTTGTGATTAAATTGCATTTATAATCATATGAAGTTAATCACAAGAGTCCCCTCTTACATCTGAACTTGTAGTGTTTCCGTACACTGTAAGGGGGACTCTGCAGTCTGATGTAAGGGAGAACGCTGAGGACTCTGATTTAAGGGGGAACTCTGAGAATACATTATACTCAGGTGGTGTGAAATCCAGACACATGATTCAAAACCCAAACTGTCCGGGTGAATCCCAGACAGGTGGCAACTGTGACGGACTGGGGTTTATATGGTCACAAAACAGACACCCCAAAGCAAAGTACATATTCATTTTTTTTATATTTCTAAACATATCCCTTCTATTCTATTAACAACCAGTAGATGGCAGAGAAGGTACACAAACAGAGTCTATATAAGGCCACACACCATGTGACTGGAAATTAAACTACTTCCAGCCATAAAGTCAGTGGTCATATCTCATGCTGTTTGTGTGATTCTTTGCAGGTATGTACTCTAAATTGTTCCTAATCTGTATTAACCTGTGATAGAAAGATTCCTAAACATCTTGAGCAGATGCAGAAAAAGTCTCAGCAGATTTTATGCTATAGTTTTGCTGTAATTAGAAGTTTAGAACAGCATGTGTCAGAAACAAGTGAAAAGTGCATAAGAACATGAAAATACTGCATTAGAACAAATGTCTATGATAAACACTAAACCTTTCTAAATAGGTATATTTAAACCTGATTTATTGAAAATGGCATAGATTTATAGAAGCACGTTTTCTGTTATTTAATATAGAAAAAAACCTATTGTATGTAAAGCTTATGTATTGCATCATACAGACATGCAATGTGCACCATCTAGTGGTTAAAAAAGAGTACTACCATGAAAATATTTGTATTAAAGCAATGCATTGCTAGTATGATTATTTCACACTTAAAGTGCACCAGAGAGATAAAGATAATTATCTATAACACTGAATAACAGGGATATATATGTTATTAAATATAGTAATGTTCATTGTTATAACTACGTTTTAAAATACTTTAGTTAAAATCTGTATTATATATATTGTTAATGGTTATAAACATGTGACTATAAAAATGTAAAAGATGTATTGTTGTGTAAAAATTAAACTACTTCCAGCCATAAAGTCAGTGGTCATATCTCATGCTGTTTGTGTGATTCTTTGCAGTCCACGCCAAGCTGATCACCTTATCTCATCGCGTCTACAACCATCGGCTCTCTTAATTCACATTTTGAGGCCGGTAACATTTTGGGGGCTCGTGGTCCGGGATTCGTTGTGTTACCAGTGAGAGGGAAGTGTGAGACAAGCGTGAGCCTGCTACAGAGCTACAAGGAGAGTCGTGAGAGTCGTCTGTCTCGTGAGTGCAAGTCTTCAGATTTCAACAGAGATGGCGTCTCCTCGTCGTGCGCTGATGTGGGATATCCGGAAACAAATTCATCTGCTTAATGAAGAACAGCTGCATAGCCTCGCTATTATGCTGGAAGATGAAAGAGACGTGGACGTTCCATCAGTGACTGGTACCAACGAAATGGAACTTGTTGAATTTATTAAAGGCTACTTGAGAAGTGATCAGCTGGAAACGTTGGAAGATCAAGGTATGTCTTACCTACTCATCATCCAAGACAAGATCAATGAACTAAAACTTAACAAGGAAAGTACACCAACTGTGGACATTGCAACCGCTGCAAAAAAAATAAGTAGTGGGACTGCAAGGACTGAACAGGTATCGGAGGTGGTGAGATTAACTGATGTTGTTGCTTTATTGCCACGTAGAGAATTTAAAATGCATGGTGGTGTAATTTCAGATCATGGTTCGGACATGAGTTACAGTAGCGTGTGCAGACAAATTGACGAGGGTCTAACAGAAAAATTCCCTGAATCTGAAATTATACGCACAGTGTTGAGAATAATCAAACCTGGTAATTTTAAAGATATGTTGACTGACAAAGATGATCTTACTGTTGCTGAATTGAAAAGGTTTTTGAAGTCACATATGAGAGAACGAAGTGGTAAGGAGTTATTTCAGGACCTTAGCAATGCTGCCCAGCAAGAAAGAGAAACAGCACAACAATTTGTTTACAGGCTAGTGGGGTTAAAACAAAAAGTTCTGTCTACATCACAACATGATAGGCGAGAGCTTAGCTATGACAATAAACTGGTGCAAGGCATATTCCTTCATACACTGTATCAGGGACTAAATGAGAAAAATTCTAATGTTAGACGAGATATCAAGCCTTATGTGTCTGATTTGACAGTAACGGATGACTTTATCATAGAGCAAGTCACCAGATCAGTTGATGAGGAAACAGAAAGGCAGAGACGCTTAAACAGTGCACCTAAACATAAACCTCTTACTGTTCATTCATCACAGATACCAGGTAATAGTGAAAAAGACACCTTGCAAAAGAGAGTTGAGGGAGATGTTAAAGCAAATCACACTGCATTAATGGAACTAACAACACAGGTCTCTGCTCTCACAAAGAACCTGGAAAAGATGATGAAGCTAACTCCTATTGTTGGAAACCAAATGACTAAGCCACTAACCAATGTTCCAGATACAACTCACTGCAAGCCCAGGTGTGATGATTGCATTAAACGAGAGAGTCAGAACTGCTACCATTGTTTCTACTGTGGTTGGACAGGACACAGAGCGGTTGATTGCTTGAAGAAAAGAAGGCAGTCGGGAAACGACAGACGGTCACTGGGAAAGGGACAACCAGTGACCACCTCAAATGATCTGTCCCATGCTAAGGTAAACAGGGTATCCACCCACCGGTCAACTAGAACACTCCCAAAAGAGAATGGATTCTCCAAACAACACGTAGCACAATTAATTGGAGGAAAATGCATACTGTCATGTCGGATGAATGGTGTTCCCGTTGACATGTTGATGGATACAGGAGCTCAGGTCAGCATTGTCGGGAAGGCATGGTTAGAAAAGTTTCTACCCAGCGTCTCCATTAGGCACATACAAGATTTACTTTGTGATGACAACTTATCCATTACAGCTGCAAATGGTTCTATCATTCCATTCATCGGGTGGATTGAAGTCTGCCTGGAATTCCAAAGTAGTGGACATGGAAACTTAGCCATTTATGTGCCAATGCTGGTGAGTGACTGCTGTAATGACAATCCAATTCTTGGGTTTAATGTTATCGAAGAATTGATCAGAGAAAACCGTGACCGACCGAACAGCACCCAAAACCTGACTATCTTGCTGAGTGAAGCTATGAAAGTAAGACAGAGTGTAGCGAATAACATTGTCAATGCTGTCAGTCAAGCAACTGACCCAGGAGAAATATTCGATAGTCGTATGGTCAAAGTGGGGAAGAAGGGACTCCAGATTAAAGGAGGTGAGCTCTGTGAAGTCAAATGCAGAATTAGAGCGTGGCCAAAAGGAGGAATCATGCCATTTGAACCACTTCCCGAATATCCAGTTGAGGAAGGACTTGAACTATTTCCTTCAGTGGTAGATGTGCCAAATGGGTTCTCTAAACTGGTGAAGATACCTATACTGAACCGTGCTCAACATGACATCTACCTTCCACCCAGAACAGTATTGGGTACCATTTCTCCAGCAGCTGAGATTCTACCATTGTCTCCAAACAAAGACGATGGAAAGGGAATTGACCAGAAGAAAAGGGTGTTTCATGTAAACCAGTTGAATCAAGTGGACACTGGAAATCAGCTACCCACTAACAAATCTGTTAAGTGGCACCCACCTATCAATTTGGAAGATCTCTCAGAAGAAGAACAGGAGATAGCGAGACAAATGTTATATGATGAATCAGATGTCTTTGCTCGAGATGAGGGAGACATAGGATGCATCCCTAACCTGAAACTGAGGATAAATCTGAAAGATGAAACTCCTGTCCAGAAACGCTACAATTCGATACCGAAACCCCTATACAAAGAAGTGAAAGAATATATCCAAAACCTTCTTGACCGAGGTTGGGTAACAAAATCTTCTTCCGCATACTCATCACCAGTTGTTTGTGTTCGAAAGAAGGACAGTAGCCTACGACTATGTGTTGACTTTAGGGGGTTAAACCGAAAGACTATCCCAGATAGACATCCACTACCCAGAATACAAGATCTGCTGGATAGCTTAGGAGGATTTACATGGTTCTCAATCCTGGACCAGGGTAGTGCGTATCATCAAGGCTTTGTGCATGAAGACTCCAGACATCTGACGGCTTTCAGCACCCCCTGGGGACTCCTGGAGTGGAACCGTATTCCATTTGGATTAACGAATGCCCCAGCAGCTTTTCAGAGATGCATGGAGAATGTATTAGAGGGCATCAGAGACAAATGTTGTTCTCCATACTTGGATGACGTACTTTGCTACTCCAAAACTTTTCAGGAGCATGTCAATGATATTAGGCAAGTGCTTAGTCGAATGCGTGAGCATGGTATCAAACTTAGACCGAAGAAGTGTGAACTCTTTAAACGACAGATTCGATACCTTGGACGAATGGTGTCAGAAGAAGGCATAAAAATTGACCCAAAAGATCTTGAAGCAGTATTACATTTGAAAAGGAAAGAACCAAAAACAGTGGGAGGAGTCAGATCTTTGTTAGGATTCCTGAGCTACTACAGGTCCTTCATTCAAGATTTCTCTCGACTTGCTAAACCATTGTATGAACTTTTGCAGAACACTGAGAAAGAATCTGCTACATCCATCCCCAAAAACAATCGGAGGGAATCTACAAAGAAAAACGGGAACAAAGCACAAGTGCCATCTAAAACACCGATTCAATGGACACCCAAACATCAAGCTGTAGTATCCAGACTGGTGGACATGCTAACCAATCCACCAATTCTAGCATACCCTGATTTTGATTTACCCTTCGTCTTACACACTGATGCTTCCAATGAAGGACTAGGTGCTGTACTATACCAACGACAAGGAGAAAAACTTCGTGTTATTGGGTTTGGCTCCAGAACATTGACTCCAGCAGAGCGCAATTACCATCTTCACTCTGGTAAACTTGAGTTTTTAGCTCTCAAGTGGGCAGTCTGTGACAAATTCAGAGATTACTTGTACTATGCTCCAACATTCACCGTTTACACAGACAACAACCCATTGACATATGTATTGAGTACTGCCAGACTGAATGCTGTGGGTCATCGCTGGGTTGGCGAGTTGGCTGATTTCCACTTCGATATCAAGTACAGGCCATGTAAACAGAATGCAGACGCAGATACACTGTCACGATTTCCGGTGGAACTCACAAAGAATCTGAGCGAGTACACAGAGCTTGTACCATCTGAGGTTGTGTCAGCTATGTGGCAAGGGAGCAAAGCTGTTGACGAAGAAGAGGCATTATGGGTGGCTTCATTGACTCTTCACTCAGAAAGTGATGTGGCCGAAGAATTGCTGAAAGGACAGACAATCTGCCCAATGACTCAGGAGAATATCAGAGCATTACAACAAGACGATACCAACATTAGAGAAGTGGTTTGGCTTAAGGAGAACGACTGGATTCCAAACCACAAAGAAAAGGAGAGTATGACCAGCAAAACAAGACGTTTGATACATGAATGGAATAAACTCAGAGTCGATGAAGGAATCCTCTACCGACACTCTGGAACCCGAAAACAGCTAGTTCTACCAGAAAAGTTAAAACCATTGGTCTTAAGAAATCTTCATGATGACATGGGTCACATTGGTACTGAGAAGGTAACCCACCTAGCACGTGAACGATTTTACTGGCCATTTATGCAAAGAGACATTGATGAATATGTGCTGAAGAAGTGCAGCTGCATCAAACAAAAGCGTCCAAATATCACCGAAAGAGCGCCTATGGGTTCGATTACTACCAGTTCACCTTTGGAGTTAGTATCCATTGATTATCTTCACTTGGAGAAAAGCAAAGGAGGATATGAGTATATACTTGTAATAGTTGACCATTTCACACGTTTTGCACAAGCGTATCCAACTAAGAACAAATCTGGAAAAACGGCGGCAGAAAAGATCTTTCAAGATTTCATACCAGGTTTTGGCTATCCAGAGAAACTCCACCATGACCAAGGAAGAGAATTTGAAAACAACTTATTTCAGACATTGCAACGATTGGCAGGGATTTCTCATTCAAGAACTACTCCATACCATCCACAGGGTAACCCAGTGGAGAGACTGAACCGTACTTTGTTACAGATGCTTCGCACCTTAGAGGAAGAGAAAAAGTCAGATTGGAAAGAACATCTTCCACATATGGTTCATGCATACAATTGCACCAGGCATGAAGCCACAGGATACTCGCCATTCTTTCTATTGTATGGAAGATCTCCTCGTTTGCCAATTGACCTCATGCTCAACCTAAATTTGGAAAAGGAATCAGAAAGTCAACCAATATTTACTCAGAAATGGGCATCTAGAATGCAAGAAGCTTACAAAATCGCATCAGAGAATAGCAAAAAATCATCTGCTAAAGGGAAGAAGTACTATGACAAAAAGATTAAAGGAGCACCTCTTCAACCGGGTGATCGGGTCTTAGTACGAAATCTCTCTGAAAGAGGAGGACCTGGTAAACTTCGTTCATACTGGGAAGAATCAGTACACAAAGTGGTAGAAAGAATCAAAGATGGGCCTGTGTACAAAATTCAGCCTGAAAGTGGTAAAAAGACTATTCGAGTACTGCACAGAAATCTTTTACTACCAGTAAATGACCTACCAATTGAAGGACACATTCCAAGAGTACCGATGAAACAAAGACAATCAAGTAACAGAAAGGATGCCAGAATGGATGTGGACCAGGAGGAGGAATGTTCAGATGAAGAAAGATGGTATTATCCTTATATACCAGAGACTACAGAAAGTCATGATTGTGTTGTGTCTCAACCAAACTCTCAAAACGTAGAGAAAATTCCATTAAGAGTTTCTGCTGAGGAGTTCTATCCTACAACTACCACACCCAATCTTGAACAAGAACAAAATGATGGAACAGTAGTTGGCGACCAAATCTGGGCTACAGACATGGTGGGACTAGACACTGCAGAATTACCCTCAGTAAGTCAAGACTTACCTGTGAACCAAGATATGCAAATGGAAAATGATGTTGATGGAGAAGACTCAACTCCTGTCAGAAGATCTACCAGACAAGTTAAGCCTAAAGAGATCTTTACATATGACACACTAGGTCAGCCAAGATACAGACCAAGTCAGGTTCACACCATACAAACTCCTACAATGCTAGCTACTCCCAGGACATGCCAGGTAGTTAACGTAGCTCCTTGGTGGCAACAAGTACCTATTTGGGTTACTTAAATCACTAAATAGTGTTCAGATACCAATTGAGTTTAATGTCGGGAGCCATTAACTGAAGGAGGGGAGAGTGTGACGGACTGGGGTTTATATGGTCACAAAACAGACACCCCAAAGCAAAGTACATATTCATTTTTTTTATATTTCTAAACATATCCCTTCTATTCTATTAATAACCAGTAGATGGCAGAGAAGGTACACAAACAGAGTCTATATAAGGCCACACACCATGTGACTGGAAATTAAACTACTTCCAGCCATAAAGTCAGTGGTCATATCTCATGCTGTTTGTGTGATTCTTTACAGGTATGTACTCTAAATTGTTACATATCTGTATTAACCTGTGATAGAAAGATTCCTAAACATCTTGAGCAGATGCAGAAAAAAGTCTCAGCAGATTTTATGCTATAGTTTTGCTGTAATTAGAAGTTTAGAACAGCATGTGTCAGAAACAAGTGAAAAGTGCATAAGAACATGAAAATACTGCATTAGAACAAATGTCTATGATAAACACTAAACCTTTCTAAATAGGTATATTTAAACCTGATTTATTGAAAATGGCATAGATTTATAGAAGCACATGTTTTCTGTTATTTAATATAGAAAAAAACCTATTGTATGTAAAGCTTATGTATTGCATCATACAGACATGCAATGTGCACCGTCTAGTGGTTAAAAAAGAGTACTACCATGAAAATATTTGTATTAAAGCAATGCATTGCTAGTATGATTATTTCACACTTAAAGTGCACCAGAGAGATAAAGATAATTATCTATAACACTGAATAACAGGGATATACATGTTATTAAAATTTAGTAATGTTCATTGTTATAACTACGTTTTAAAATACTTTCGTTAAAATTGGTATTATATATATTGTTAATGTTTATAAACATGTGACTATAAAAAAAATGTAAAAGATGTATTGTTATGAAAAATTAAACTACTTCCAGCCATAAAGTCAGTGGTCATATCTCATGCTGTTTGTGTGATTCTTTGCAGTCCACACCAAGCTGATCACCTTATCTCATCGCGTCTACAATCATCGGCTCTCTTAATTCACATTTTGAGGCCGGTAACACAACCTTAGACTGAGGCCTAGATGTGAATGAAGCCTAGGTGTGAATGAAGCCTGTGTATGAATAAAGCCCAGGTGTGACTGGGGGCCTAGAAGTGAATGAAGCCCAGGTGTGAATGAAGCCCAGGTGTGACTGGGGCCTAGATGTAAATAAAGCCTAGGTGTGAATGAAGCCTAGGTGTGAATGAAGCCTGTGTATGAATAAAGCCCAGGTGTGACTGGGGGCCTAGAAGTGAATGAAGCCCAGGTGTGAATGAAGCCCAGGTGTGAATGGGGCCTAGGTGTAAATGAAGCCTAGGTGTGACTGAGGCCCAGGTGTGACTGAGGCCCAGGCGTGACTGAGGCCCAGGTGTGACTGGGGCCTAGAAGTAAATGAAACCTAGGTGTGACTGGGGCCTAGGTGTAAATAAAGCATAGGTGTGACTGAAGCCTAGGTGTGAATGAAGCCTAGAAGTAAATAAAGACCAGGTGTGAATGAAGCCTAGGTGTGACTGGGGCCTAGATGTAAATAAAGCCTAGGTGTGACTGGGGCCTAGATGTAAATAAAGCCTAGGTGTGACTGGGGCCTAGATGTAAATAAAGCCTAGGTGTGACTGGGGCCTAGATGTAAATAAAGCCTAGGTGTGACTGGGGCCTAGATGTAAATAAAGCCCAGGTGTGAATGAAGCCTAGGTGTGACTGGGGCCTAGGTGTGACTGGGGCCTAGGTGTGACTGGGGCCTAGGTGTGACTGGGGCCTAGGTGTGACTGGGGCCTAGGTGTGACTGGGGCCTAGGTGTGACTGGGGCCTAGGTGTGACTGAAGCCCAGGTGTGACTGAAGCCCAGGTGTGACTGAAGCCCAGGTGTGACTGAAGCCCAGGTGTGACTGAAGCCCAGGTGTGAATGACTGGGGCCTAGATGTAAATAAAGCCTAGGTGTGACTGGGGCCTAGATGTAAATAAAGCCTAGGTGTGACTGGGGCCTAGGTGTGACTGAAGCCCAGGTGTGACTGAAGCCCAGGTGTGACTGAAGCCCAGGTGTGACTGAAGCCCAGGTGTGAATGACTGGGGCCTAGATGTAAATAAAGCCTAGGTGTGACTGGGGCCTAGATGTAAATAAAGCCTAGGTGTGACTGGGGCCTAGATGTAAATAAAGCCTAGGTGTGACTGGGGCCTAGATGTAAAAAAAGCCTAGGTGTGACTGGGGCCTAGATGTAAAAAAAGCCTAGGTGTGACTGGGGCCTAGATGTAAATAAAGCCTAGGTGTGGATATGGAGTAGCCCACATCCAATTCTCATATGTGTGAACCCAGCCTTAGATCTCGATCACACAGATGTAGTAGAGCAGGGGTGCCCAACCTTTTGAAGAGCGAGGGCCACTTAAGTGACTTGATAAGCGGTCGCGGGCCAGAATTAGCGCACTCTGGTAGGCGGGTGTTAACGGACAGTAGTTTGTTTACATCTGCCGCTCCATAGAGGTGAATAGAGGGTCTAATTGGGTCGGATCGATTTTGTGAAAGGGGTCTAAGGCTGCTTTCAAGCTGATGCGCTGGGTTTACCCCAGTGCAGTGCACCTGTGGCTTTCCTGCGGGTTAGCTGGATTTTGCCATAGGTTTCTATTATATCCTGCAGGTGAAGTACACTTTCTGAAAGCGCACCAAACTAGCAGGTAATAACAGAAGTCTATGGCCCAGTGCAGGTAACCCGCAGGTGCACTGCACCTGTAAATCAGTTTGAAAGCAGCTCAGTAAGCACTGAAGAACAGATATGCCCTGACATACATTGTGATTTTAGTAATAAACTTAACTATAAATAACCGTCTTCCATTCAGGTATCGCCAACTGTGCATTTGGTATCACTCCACCTGTGACAGGAGGCGGCACTTCACAGGAAGCAGTGCCTTATGCCTCTCTGCTTCGCAGCCGCTTGCGTCCCCTACCACCACCTTCATTCACAACACTGATGCTCTGAGACTGCCAACCAGCCATTCCAGAGTAGGAGGTTGCGGGCCACATCAGAGGGCTCCGCGGGCCACTGGTTGGGCACCCCTGTAGTAGAGCATACACCCGGGTGAGGGATGCTTTTACCAACACAGGGATGTACAGGCGTTCCATTCAGCTCCATGCAGGCTGTCCCATTCACATCAATGTGGACGCTGCACAGACAGACACTGTGCCCAATTTGACAGCCATGTTGCTGAGGGTCCCCAGACACACACAGTGTGCATTCAGGAACCCCCACACACCTACACAGAGAGCTGTACAGTGAGTGATCACTGTGATGCCCCAATCAGAAGCTATCACATCGATCAGGTGATCGGGAACCGGGCTTCTTGGTTCCCAATCGTGAGCATGGGACCTGGGGCCCCCAGTGAGTGCACACTCCCAACACAAGGACAGGTACACACACACACATATATATATATATATATACACACACACACACACACACACACACACACATTATATTATATATATATATATATATATATATATATATATATATATATATATATATATATATATATATATATATATATGGCCTCATGGAGGAAGACCCACTTAGCAGACATCCCAAGTGTCCTGCGAGTTTGCGGTAATCTCCCGCATTTGGCTGCGGGCTCCCGGACACCCACGAGCGTCGGGTGATCTCCCGGCTGGGGCTACTTTCTAGGTCGGGTCAGTTCAGCAGGGAAGGAAGGTGGTGGGCGCCAGGTGGAGGCAGAGAGAAGACTGGGCACTGCGATCTGCAGGCTGTAGCAATTAAAGAAAAAAATAAAATAAAACGTTCCCCTGTCAAGTGGACTCTTTCAGGTGCCGTCGCTCAGTAATCACCTGTGTGACACGTATGTGACAGTTCCGGCCTCTTCTATATCAATACGCTGGGCAGGCCGGGACTGTAAGGGACTTGTCACACAGGTGATCACTGAGCGGCGGCACCCGTAAGCGGAGAAAGAGTCCGCTTGGCAGCCTGCAGTTCGCGGAGCCCAGTCTTCTCTCTGCCTCCACCCATCTGCTTCCTTCTGGGGAATTCTCCGTCTGCGATGGCTCACCGGCGCCAGCAGCCCAGAGAACAGGTGCAGTGGTGAGAAAGTAGTGTGTAGTGCAAGCATGTAGTTAGGATGACCCAGCAGCTGGACTCCAGGCCCCAGCAGCCAGACCCCAGGACCAGCAGCCCAGCTCCAGCAGCCAGGCCCCAGGAGACATACCCCCAGGCCCAGGACCAGCAGCCCAGCTCCAGCAGCCAGGCCCCAGGAGACATACCCCCAGGACCAGCAGCCAGACTCCCAGGACCAGCAGCCAGGCCCCAGGAGCCAAACCCCCAGGACCAGCAGCCGGACCCCTGGCCCCAGCAACCGGGCCCCTGGCCCCAGCAACCGGGCCCCTGGCCCCAGCAACCGGGCCCAGCCGGACCTCTGGCCCCTGCAGCCAGGCCCTTGGCCCCAGCAGCCGGGCCCTTGGCCCCAGCAGCCGGGCCCTTGGCCCCAGCAGCCGGGCCCAGCCAGACCTCTGGCCCCTGCAGCCAGGCCCCTGGTCCCAGCAGCCAGACCCCTGGCCCCAGCAGCCGGATCCCTGGCCCCAGCAGCCGGATCCCTGGCCCCAGCAGCCGGATCCCTGGCCCCAGCAGCCGGATCCCTGGCCCCAGCAGCCGGATCCCTGGTCCCAGAAACCGGGCCCTTGGCCCCAGCAGCCAGACCCCAGGCCCCAGCATCCGGACCCCAGGCCCCAGCATCCGGACCCCAGGCCCCAGCATCCGGACCCCAGGCCCCAGCATCCGGACCCCAGGCCCAAGCATCCGGACCCCAGGCCCAAGCATCCAGACCCCAGGCCCAAGCATCCAGACCCCAGGCCCAAGCATCCGGACCCCAGGCCCAAGCATCCGGACCCCAGGCCCAAGCATCCGGACCCCAGGCCCAAGCAGCCAGGCCTGAGCAGCTGGACCCCAAGCCCCAGCAGCCAGGCCCCAGCAGCCAGACCCCAGGACCAGCAGCTTTGTGATCAGGCTGTATTCCATGGGCACTGGTAAGGCTGTATTTCATGGGCAGTGGTGTAGCTGCATTTCACTGGCACTGGTAAGGCTGCATTTTATTGGGGGGGTTAGACGCCGTTGCGAAGCGTCACCTCCCTGAAATAAGTTTGCCACCTCCCTTAAATGAGTTTACGCAGTTTGGGATGTCTGACTTAGACTTGTACAGGCTGCTGGCGGTGGGGCTGGCAGCAGTGACGGGTGCACCTTTGCCTTACACCTGCAAGAAAATCTGAGGCACAGGGGCTAAGCAGCCGACACGCATGAGGCCTTAGATGGGTTTAATGCCAGGGATGCGGCGCTGCTTTGCTACCATGTGACTTCTGTGATTGGCTCTCACACCAGTCACATGACTGGAAGCCCATTGCACTGGCTCCTGATCAGAAGCCACGACAGAGCTGTTTATGACATCGCAGTCCTTGTGCTAGGAGCACGCAGTGTGCACGCTCTCAGCGCACAACCTCAGCCCACCCTGAAGGCATATTTGCAGCAGATAGCTGTTAAAGGCCACGCCTCCTGCCACCACATGTATGTGTTACGCGTTAGGCATGAGGTTCAAGTATGAGGAAGGTCTTACAAACTGCTGGCAGGTAGACTGTCCTAGAAGACTCAAGATGTCTCTTCTGCCGCTTGGAAATTTCCATTTGATTGTATCGAGTTCACACACACAGCTCAGTATACAATCCCAGCATGCCTTGGGTGCCAGGAAGAATGACCTCCCGTGTGCATAGGTCATCCCGGACTGGCCAATCAGGCACACCCATTGCTATGTGGACGTTCCATTTAGAGCAGGCTGAAAGCGGAGCTAAACCCATCGATTTAATTGTTTAAAAAAAACAGTTACATTCACAGCTAACTGTCACAGTTGCTTGTGCTCTCAACCAAACTGTAGTGTAAAACCATCAAATGTCTGGTGTCATAACTGATCACAAGTGCAGCGTCCAGGCAGTTGCAGATGAAACAGAAGCCAAGATGGCGGCCCCCATTGGCTGAAAAGAATAGGAGGGTTTAGTACCGCATTAAGAAATTGTTTCTGTGCAGCCCATGGCAACCACTCATGTGGTAACTGACAATTCTGACCTAACTGCCATCACTAACAGCTTCCTCCCTTCCCTCCAGTCATTATAGATCCTCCTCCGCGATCTCTGCGACTCAGAACTGAACCCTGGACTCTCCTTGTTATCCATCACATTCATCAATTTCTAAACTGCCCCAGAAACATCGGGGGGCCATTTATATTTTTGCCGGCATCTTTTTCTGAGAGCCGGTCTTTGGACCTCCTCATTGGTTGGCGAGGGATGACGTCAATCCTGTACGTGTGCAAGAACCAGTCATCCCAGCACTCAGCATGCACAGCTCAGTTTACAGTGCAGGAGAAGACAGGAAGCAGGCAAGAGGCATGGCATGTACGCATCTACTTCCTGGAACTTGGCCCAGGTGTAAAAACCCGGGAACTCAGCACAGGGATGGTGGGAACCCCTCATAATGGGCACAGCGGGTGTACAGACCCGGAAACTCAGCACAGGGATGGTGAGAACCCCTCATAATGGGCACAGCGGGTGTACAGACCCGGGAACTCGGCACAGGGATGGTGGGAACCTCTCATTATGGGCACATCGGGTGTACAGACCCGGGAACTCAGCACAGGGATGGTGGGAACCCCTCATAATGGGCACAGCGGGTGTACAGACCCGGGAACTCAGCACAGGGATGGTGGGAACCCCTCATAATGGGCACAGCGGGTGTACAGACCTGGGAACTCAGCACAGGGATGGTGGGAACCCCTCGTAATGGGCACAGCGGGTGTACAGACCCGGGAACTCGGCACAGGGATGGTGGGAACCCCTCATAATGGGCACAGCGGGTGTACAGACCCGGGAACTCGGCACAGGGATGTTGGGAACCTCTCATTATGGGCACATCGGGTGTACAGACCCGGGAACTCAGCACAGAGATGGTGGGAACCCCTCGTAATGGGCACAGCGGGTGTACAGACCCGGGAACTCAGCACAGGGATGGTGGGAACTCCTCATAATGGGCACAGCGGGTGTACAGACCTGGGAACTCAGCACAGAGATGGTGGGAACCCCTCGTAATGGGCACAGCGGGTGTACAGACCCGGGAACTCAGCACAGGGATGGTGGGAACCCCTCATAATGGGCACAGCGGGTGGACAGACCTGGGAACTCAGCACAGGGATGGTGGGAACCCCTCATAATGGGCACAGCGGGTGTACAGACCCGGGAACTCAGCACAGAGATGGTGGGAACCCCTCATAATGGGCACAGCGGGTGTACAGACCCGGGAACTCAGCACAGGGATGGTGGGAACCCCTCATAATGGGCACAGCGGGTGTACAGACCTGGGAACTCAGCACAGGGATGGTGGGAACCCCTCGTAATGGGCACAGCGGGTGTACAGACTCGAGAACTCAGCACAGGGATGGTGGGAACCCCTCATAATGGGCACAGCGGGTGTACAGACCCGGGAACTCAGCACAGGGATGGTGGGAACCCCTCATAATGGGCACAGCGGGTGTACAGACCCGGGAACTCAGCACAGGGATGGTGGGAACCCCTCATAATGGGCACAGCGGGTGTACAGACCCTGGAACTCAGCACAGAGATGGTGGGAACCCCTCATAATGGGCACAGCGGGTGTACAGACCCGGGAACTCAGCACAGGGATGGTGGGAACCCCTCATAATGGGCACAGCGGGTGTACAGACCTGGGAACTCAGCACAGGGATGGTGGGAACCCCTCGTAATGGGCACAGCGGGTGTACAGACCCGGGAACTCAGCACAGGGATGGTGGGAACCCCTCATAATGGGCACAGCGGGTGTACAGACCCGGGAACTCAGCACAGGGATGGTGGGAACCCCTCATAATGGGCACAGCGGGTGTACAGACCTGGGAACTCAGCACAGGGATGGTGGGAACCCCTCGTAATGGGCACAGCGGGTGTACAGACCCGGGAACTCAGCACAGGGATGGTGGGAACCCCTCATAATGGGCACAGCGGGTGTACAGACCCGGGAACTCAGCACAGGGATGGTGGGAACCCCTCATAATGAGCACAGCGGGTGTACAGACCCGGGAACTCAGCACAGGGATGGTGGGAACCTCTCATAATGGGCACAGCGGGTGTACAGACCCGGGAACTCAGCACAGGGATGATGGAAAACTGCCATTGTGCTCCTTGACAGTGAGGTGTGAGGTTGCTGGTTCTTTAGCTCCTGTGCTTCCAGAGACCAGGGGCTAAAATTGCTTCTCTGCCCCAGGAGGGATACTGAATCCTGGGGAGGACCCAGGTGGGGGCCCCCTGGATAGGCCTGTGACTGGGCCTCAGCTTGTGGAAGATACTGGACTTGGCCCAAGGAGAGATGAGTCCCCTTCTGCCTTTAGATAGAGGATAGTAAGTAATGTAAAAAGGATTGAGAAAGAAGAGGACTGACTCTGAGGCCTGAGTTGAAGGACTTGGAGCAAGCTGTGAAGAAGCAGAAGGAACTGGTGAGCTCTCTGAAGGAGAATAGCGGAATATTTAAAGAAAAATATAGAAACGAGGAACGGTTTAGCCGAATGAGAAGAGGAGCCGCTTCCTGCATGGAAAGTGACTCAATCAGTGAGGAGATGCAGGTACCGGCAGTCAGCAGACAGTGAGAAAGTGGGCCTGGAGAATGAGCCCAGCTCTGCAACAACTCAGGCATCTGCTGAGCCCTCAATGGTGGAGGTCTCTGTCCCCCCCACCCTCTGCAGCAGCAATATGGAACATCTGAGCAGGAGGTTGAGGGAGGAACTGGCATGCTGGAGTTAATCACTGACCTGGAATCCCCTTTGGGTGCGGATTCCTCAGATGATGATGAGGAGATGGACACCATTTCTCACCTTGTGAAAAAGAGACCTATGGAGAGAGCAAGATCTACCATGAAGTCTGCAACAACTGGGGGGAAGTCTGATCTCCCCATCAGCCATGACATCGCAAAGGTAAGAACACAGCAAGCAGGTACAATGTGTGTGCAAAATGGTGATGTAAACTTTAACCACTTGCCGACCGCCGCACGACGATGTACGTCGACAGAATGGCACGGGCAGGCATAAGGGCTTACATGTACGTCCTTGCCTGCCCGCGGGTCGGGGGCCGGATCGGGCCCCCGCCCGGTGCCTGCGGCGGTCGGTATTCGTTCGGGAGCGATCCCGGACGAGGGGACGGCCATTCATTCATGGCCACCCCCTCGCGATCGCTCCCGACGAATGAAAATGTCCGGTGACATCACTTCCTCTCCTGTAATGTAAACACAGGAGAGGAAGTGATGTATTCTCTCCTCCGTGTCGGTATTTTTCGTTCCGGCACCGAGGAGAGAGGATCGGTGAGTTGCACAAGCACTACACTACACAGTAGAACATGCCAGGCACACTCACACCCCCCCTTTACCCCCCGATCACCCCCCAATTACCCCTGCCCCCCCAGTCACAGTGACACCAATTGCTTTTTTTTTTTTTTGCATTGGTGTCATTTGTGACTGTAATAACTGTTAGGGCAGTTAGGGTTAGCCCCCTTTAGTTCTAATGTGCCCCCCTAACCCCCCCAATAAAGGTTTAACCCCGTGATCACCCCCCCTCGCCAGTGTCACTAAGGCTGGGTTCACATTGCAGCGGTTTATGAGAACGAATGTGATTCGCACCGCACTGCAGTGCAAATCACATCCGATCTCTGTGCGATTCGAGTTCAGCCATACAGATAGTATACAGATAGTATACAGATAGTATGGCTGAATTCGTGTCGCACCCGCCGCACCCGCCGCAAATTCGCACGGGACCCTTTTTTTGGCCCGCAGCAGAATCGGATCGCATGGGTGTTCACACCATGCGATCCGAGTTTGCAGATCGCACTGCGATATGCGAACTGATCTGGGGGTGTCATTAACATTTCACTGACACTCCCAGCAGTTCGCATAGGGCAGTGTGAACTGCCGCCGGGAGGCATGCGATGCGGGAACCCGCCGCGGATTCGTGGCTTTCCCGCATCGCTCCAGTGTGAACCCAGCCTAATAAGCGATCGTTTTTCTGATCGCCGTATTAGTGTCACAGGTGACGCTAGTTAGGCAGGTAGGTATTTAGGTTCGCCGCAGCTTTTTATAGCGCCAGGGACCCCCATATACTACCGCATAAAGCCCCCTGATTGCCCCCTAGTTAACCCTTTCACCAGTGATCACCATATAACTGTTACAGGTGACGCTGGTTGGTTAGTTATTTTTTATAGTTTCAGGGCACCCGCCATTTATTACCTAATAAAGGTTTAACCCCCTGATCACCCGGCGGGTGTCATTTGTGACTGTAATAACTGTTAGGGCAGTTAGGGTTAGCCCCCTTTAGTTCTAAGGTACCCCCCTAACCCCCCCAATAAAGGTTTAACCCCGTGATCACCCCCCGTCACCAGTGTCACTAAGGCTGGGTTCACATTGCAGCGGTTTATGAGAACGGATGTGATTCGCACCGCACTGCAGTGCAAATCACATCCGATCTCTGTGCGATTCGAGTTCAGCCATACAGATAGTATGGCTGAATTCGTGTCGCACCCGCCGCACCCGCCGCAAACTCGCACGGGACCCTTTTTTTGGCCCGCAGCAGAATCGGATCGCATGGGTGTTCACACCATGCGATCCGAGTTTGCAGATCGCACTGCGATATGCGAACTGATCTGGGGGTGTCATTAACATTTCACTGACACTCCCAGCAGTTCGCATAGGGCAGTGTGAACTGCCGCCGGGAGGCATGCGATGCGGGAACCCGCCGCGGATTTGCGGCGTTCCCGCATCGCTCCAGTGTGAACCCAGCCTAATAAGCGATCGTTTTTCTGATCGCTGTATTAGTGTCACAGGTGACGCTTGTTAGGCAGGTAGGTATTTAGGTTCGCCGCAGCTTTTTATAGCGCCAGGGACCCCCATATACTACCGCATAAAGCCCCCTGATTTCCCCCTAGTTAACCCTTTCACCAGTGATCACCATATAACTGTTACAGGTGACGCTGATTGGTTAGTTATTTTTTTTATAGTTTCAGGGCACCCGCCATTTATTACCTAGTCTCACTAGTGTACCCCTAAATTTAGGGGTGTCTACTTTCCAAAATGGGGTCATTTGGGGGGGTTTGTGCCATCTTGGCATTTTATGGCTTTCAAAACTGTAACGCCCTTAGAAATCCTGAAGGCAGTGCTTGGTTTTCGGGGCCCCGTACGCGGCTAGGCTCCCAAAAAGTCCCACATATGTGGTATCCCCGTACTCAGGAGAAGCAGCAGAATTTATTTCGGGGTGTCCTTTCACATATGCCCATAGCATGTGTGAGCAATATATCATTTAGTGACAACTTTGTGAAAAAAAAATAAAAAAAAATTAAAGTTTGTAATTTTCCCGCAACTTGTGGCAAAATATAAAATATTCCATGGACTCAAAATGCCTCTCAGCAAATAGCTTGGGGTGTCTACTTTCTAAAATGGGGTCATTTGTGGGGGTTTTGTGCCATCTTGGCATTTTATGGCCTTCAAAACTGTAATAGGTAGTGAGAAGTGAAATCAAAAATTTACGCCCTTAGAAAGCCTGAAGGCGGTGCTTGGTTTTCGGGGCCCCGTACGTGGCTAGGCTCCCAAAAAGTCCCACATATGTGGTATCCCCGTACTCAGGAGAAGCAGCAGAATTTATTTTGGGGTGTCATTTCACATATGCCCATAGCATGTGTGAGCAATATATCATTTAGTGACAACTTTGTGTAAAAAAAAAAAAAAAATTTTTTTTTGTCATTATTCAATCGCTTGAGGCAAAAAAATAAAATATTCAATGGGCTCAACATGCCTCTTATCAATTTCCTTAGGGGGTCTACTTTCCAAAATGGGGTCATTTGGGGGGGTTTTGTACTGCCCTGCCATTTTAGCACCTCAAGAAATGAGATAGGCAGTCGTAAACTAAAAGCTGCGTAAATTCCAGAAAACGTACCTTAGTTTGTAGATGTGACAACTTTTGCGCAAACCAATAAATATACAATTATTGACTTTTTTTTTACCAAAGACATGTGGCTGAATACATTTTGGCCTAAATGTATGACTAAAATTGAGTTTATTGGATTTTTCTAATAACAAAAAGTAGAAAATATCATTTTTTTTCAAAATTTGGGGTCTTTTTACGTTTATATCGCAAAAAATAAAAATCGCAGAGGCAATCAAATACCATCAAAAGAAAGCTCTATTTGTGGGAAGAAAAGGACGCAAATTTTGTTTGGGTACAACATTGCATGACCGCGCAATTACCAGTTAAAGCAGCGCAGTGCCAAATTGTAAAAAGACCTCTGGTCATTTACCAGCAAAATGGTCCGGTCTGAAAGTGGTTAAATGACAATGGGCTTGCTGAGGGTTGTAGTGCTACAGGCAGTCAGCCCAGACCCACAGACAATGTATAGCATGCAATACAATCTGATTTACCTGCTGAAAACAAAGCTTCAGATGAAATTGGTGAGAATAACTGTCAGCTTCTAGGAGAAGAGTCTGCAGAGAGGAGTGCCATGGACAATACAGTGACTTTGCCTGGAGATGCTGGGTGCAGTAGTGCTACAACTATCCTGGAGTCTGCAGTATCCAAGACTGTGCTTGAACCCAGGAGAGAAGCTGAGTGTTCAGAGCAGGGGGAGAGGTTGGGTCTCACCTCTATTGATTCAATGACTGCTATTCCAGCTGGATCAGACTCTCTGCCAGCAGGTTTGATTGTGTCTGAGGACAAAACTGCAATTGGTATGTCTGTGGGAAAACTTATGCTGGTGTTGCTGCTACAGGATCTGGGAAGAGGGAGCAGGCAGGGAAGGAGCATGGAAATATTTTATCTTCCTCAATGTTTAAAAGTAGGAATGTTGTGCAGCTCCGTTGGGAGGGACGTGGTCTTCCTCCGCATAGGAGGACAGTGGTGGATAAGATTTTGCAGATGGGGTTTAGGCCCACAGATATCTTCGCCCTGATCAGTCCGGCAGGTTCCTATGAATATGATTTGTCCTTTATCCGTCCCGAGTCTTTGGACATATTTTGAGAAGTATGAACACGTGTGTAGGGGCCTGCCGGACTGGAAAGGGCTCATCCCCAAGCTTGTATTACGCCAGCCCCTCATTAAAATGGTGACAATTCTTATCCGCAATGAGTCCATACCACAAGGGGATTTATCTGTATGGTTGAGGAGGTATGGGGATGTCCTGAGCCCCCTAAAGAAGATTTTGGATGATCGGGGAATATGGACGGGGGATGGTCTGTGCAGTTAAAGTTAAAAATCATTGGCAATGTTGTCCAGCATTTGCCATCCTCAGCTTTCCTGGGGAGGGACAGGCTGACCATCTTCTACCCGGGCCAGCCAAAGCTCTGCAACAAGTGTGGAGATAAAGGGCATCTTGCCTCCTCCTGTCCGGTGATGAAATACTCTCTGTATCAAAGGATTGTAACATTATAAGGTGTAATCTGTGCAATGCAGTGGGACATCCTTGTAGTCAGTGTCCTGAGGCAATGCACAACAAGCCTGAGCTCATGAGAGAGTTCTTCCTCCTGGACATGGAGGATACTCAGAGCTCAGCAGCTGGAGGGCCTGTGATTCCATCTGAGTCTGTGCCAATACCCAATATGTCTGCGTCAGGGCTGGGCTCAGCCCTTCCTTCGCTGAGCTGGCCGCTCAGCTGTCGGTTAATTGCCAGCTCCTATCTCTCCACACAGGTACTCAGCTGTTGATGATATCCTGCTCGTCAGTCCTGCCTACTTAAGGCGTCCAGCCCAGAGGATCTCTGCCTTCGCCTTAGTCAACATCAAAGACGCTTGCCTGCATTCCTGTTGAAAGACTTGCTTTGCTGACATCCCTTCTGGCTCCAGATCCTGCTTGCTGTTTTACTACACTCATCTCCTGTATCCAGGCCCGTCTTTAATATAGATTGGACCCTGGGCAAAATTTTTCTTGCCCCCCCAAGCAATTTCCCTCTCCACCTTCTCTGAGACATACAATAAATAGTAGCTTGACTTAAAATCAGTTTTCCGTATCAGATCAGGCAGCAATTGCGATTGGTTGCCAGCAGTTACAGCATATCATTACTGCTTACTGATTAGTTGCTAGAGGTTACAGCACATCACCTCCTCACAGCAGGGCAGCATGATATACATAGGAATGCCGCCTCTATTTACATATCAATGCCACCAGCCGCAGCTATTTACTCAGTATTGTCACCGCTATTTACATACAAATGCCGGTTATTTATATGTAAACACAGGGTCCGCAGGCGAGTCATCTGCACACAACAATAGGGCAGAGCTGGGCAGCATTAGTACCAGCACTTCACACTGAGATATTGGGACACAGCACAGGAATAAAACTTCAAGGGACAAGGTTATTTAAACCAGGATAGTTGGCAAGTATGAGGCATCTGTTTTGGGCCCCACAACAATGACAGGGCCCAGGGCAGCTGCCCCTTTTGCCCTGCCTTAAAGACGGCCCTGCCTGTATCCGTTACCGTGAATGTGTCCAATCCTTCTGTGTCTATGTCTTCCAAAGTTGCAGAGGCAGCAAGAGGTTCTGAGGCAGGTGCATCAAGTGTGGAGCCAGTCGTTCCACCCCCCTGCCCCCTCGGCGCTGCAGGGTTTCTGTTAAGGATCATGGGGTGCAGAGGAGTGGGGAGGATGGGGAAGAGGCTGGCCTAGTGGTAGGTAAGGGAAGGGAGAGTGGGAGGGAGGGGGTGAAGTAGAGGGTAGGAGTGGGGAAGCTGTTGATTCCGGTTTGTCCAAGGATGATATGGAGTGGTTGGAGGATAAAAGGAGGAGGGACAAAAGAAAGAAGTTACCTTAAGTCCTGTCAGATGACGACGATGATTGGGACTTGTTGAGTTCAGCGTCCTCTATGGATGATGAGTGCCAGGGTGCAATAAAGCGCGCTGGTTCTCCCGGCAGAGGGAGTAGTCAGGCTAAGAAACGTCTGCCTCAATTACCCTAATGGCAGTTCCCACTCTGTTAAAAGTGGCAACCTTTAATGTTGCCAGCTTAAGATCAGTGATCCTTCTGTCAAATGGTAAAGATCCATCGATGATTGGAAATTGGCACCTCATTAGTCTACTTAATGTCGATAGAAAGATACCGGCAAATATTTTCCTCTAGCGATTATCGCCAGTGGCAGGCAGTTTGTTATCCCATCACCAGCACTGCTTGGTCCAAGGTAGAAGCACTTTCTCAGCGGCGTTAGCTGTCCGGGAGACTTTGGAGGGTTGTAGGGCTGCTGGTTGGGGTAAATTTTTGTTGACATTGGGTCAGGCTAAGGCCTTTGATCGGGCCTTAGCAGATCTAAGGCCTTTAATCATGAGTACTGATGGCTCCTTCTTGGCAAATATGGCCTGGAGGGGGGGGGGGGGGGTTTCATTGATTGGCTCAAGATTTTGTACAAAGGATATGAAAGCTTTCCTCTGGTTAATGGTTGGGTCGGGCAGCCCTCTGTGGTCGGCTCGGGTGTGCGTCAGGGGTGCCCATTGAGTCCTCTGCTATACATGTTTGCAATCGACCCCTTCATCAGAAGGCTAGAGAATGTACCATTGTGTGGGGTACCTTTTGGACATCGCTGGTGAGCCTCCTTTGAAGGTTGTGGCCTATGCTGATGATGTTTCTGTTTTTGTCTCTGGGACTGGGGAGGCGCTGGAGGTGGTCTCAGTGATAAGGCAGTATTCAGAGGCATCGGGTCAAGAGGTCAACCAGGACAAGTGTGAAGCTTTCTGGATGGGCGTGGAAGGTGAGAGCTTTGTTCTTCCGGATGACTTCCCGGAGCCCCAGCAAAAAAATTTGAGTTCCAGGCATTGAATTTGGCCCAGGTGACTATGGTCATGCAAATTGGGTGAACAGGCTGGAGAATGACGATGCCAAGGTGGCAAGCTGGAAAGGTTGGCAGCTTTCCTGGAGGGAAAAGGTTGATCTGATCAAGACTTACCCGATTCCGATTTTCCTATATGTCAGTTTTGTTTGCGTTTTGCCAGCTTCTCTCTATACCAGGGTCTATACTTGTTTCTTCCAGCTGTTATGGGGGAACAGAATATACCTTGTCAAAAGGAATGTGACTTACCTTTCCAGGCGGGAGGGTGGTCTAGGGATGATCAACCCTGTAGTCTTTTTCTCTCTGATGTTTCTGAAGTACAATCTTGGTAACATGTTGGCAGAGAGACCGCCTGGGTGGGTTGGTATTTTCCAGTCCTGGTTTAGGCCCTTTCTGGGAAAATGGTGGGCCAGTGAAGAGCCTAAGGGTCAAGCATGGGCAGCACAGTGGTGTAGTTTGGGCAGCACAGTGGTGTAGTGGGCGGCACTCTTGCCTAGCAGTAAAAAGGGTTGCTGGTTCGAAGCCCAACCACGACACTACCTGCCTGGAGTTTGCATGCTCTCCCTGTGCCTGCGTGGGTTTCCTCTGGGTACTCCGGTTTCCTCCCACACTCCAAAGACATGCAGGTAGGTTAATTGGCTTCCGTCCAAAAAATTGGCCCTAGTATATGAATGGGGACCTTGGATTGTGGCTCCTTGAGGGTAGGGACCGATGTGAGTGTGCAATGTACAGGGAAAGGGACAATTGTAGACACTCGCTCAGGTTGAACTGGATGGACTGGTGTCTTTATTCAACCTTACTAACTATGTAACTATGATAAGCTCCCGGCTTATGTTGCCCCGTGTTTGAGAATACTTCGGCAGTGGCAAGTAACAGCAAGAGAAGTCAGATCTCTTCCAAGGAAACTTCTTGAGAAGCGGATCATGAGCTCTGCTTTTTGCGAGCCACTGGCCTTGAGGGATTGCCCAAGCCTGGTTTTGGGGGTGGGTTTGCGGTTGATTAATTTGGAGAGAATCCCAATGAAGTTTAGGGATCAGGCTTGTCTTGCCTTTCATGGAAAACTATATGTGAAGGGCAACTTGAAGGTTCTTTCCATGAGTGATCGGGGCTGCCCGAGAGTGGAGTGTGGAGGAGTGGTGGGGTCCATGGATCACTTTCTACTTCAGTGCCCTTTTAATATAGAGGTGTACAAGAGGGTGGGGAGGGCTCTGAGTATACCCTTCCTCCCCCATATGAGTTATGCAGAGTGGGTGTTTGGGGCTTTCCAGACTCGTCGGGATTATGATTTGGAAACACTTTTTTTAGTTAGTTTAGTAGTCCGTTATTTCACGTGAAGTGCACGGTGTCAGGTATCCTTACGGGGTAAAATCCTCCCTGTGGAAGTGGTGGTGCAGAACATTCTGGGTGAGGTTGGGAAGATTCGGGGTCTTGAGAAAGACAGGTGGCAGCAGGAGGCCTGGATAAAGGCGTGGAGGAATATCAGGACTCTGTAGCGGCTGCCTGCTGATCTCGGGGTGTGCGGCTTTCTTTGTATTCTTCTTTCACTCCCCTAGATTTTCAGATCCAATATAATTTTGATAAAAGGCTCCATGCATGGTGACGGTGATGTTCCTTAGTCTGGCTCTCCCATAGGGATTATGTTGTGCGCAATTTGGTTTTCACCGTTTATTTTGTTCTTTCTGGTTTGTATAATTATATTCAATTATTTTGTAAATATGTTTTATTTATTTATTATGTTTTTATTGTATATAAGTTGTTGTTTGTAAGATTTTCAATAAACAAAATGAACTCCTCATAATCGGCACAACGGGTGTACAGACCCGGGAACTCAGCACAGGGATGGTGGGAACCCCTCATAATCGGCACAGCGGGTGTACAGACCCGGGAACTCAGCACAGGGATGGTGGGAACCCCTCATAATGGGCACAGCGGGTGTACAGACCCGGGAACTCAGCACAGGGATGGTGGGAACCCCTCATAATCGGCACAGCGGGTGTACAGACCCGGGAACTCAGCACAGGGATGGTGGGAACCCCTCATAATAGGCACAGCCGGTGTACAGACCCGGGAACTCAGCACAGGGATGGTGAGAACCCCTCATAATGGGCACAGCGGGCGTACAGACCCGGGAACTCAGCACAGGGATGGTGGGAACCCCTCATAATGGGCACAGCGGACGTACAGACCCGGGAACTCAGTACAGGGATGGTGGGAACCCCTCATAATGGGCACAGCGGGTGTACAGACCCGGGAACTCAGCACAGGGATGGTGGGAACCCCTCATAATGGGCACAGCGGGTGTACAGACCCGGGAACTCGGCACAGGGGTGGTGGGAACCCCTAATAATGGGCACAGCGGGTGTACAGACCTGGGAACTCGGCACAGGGATGGTGGGAACCCCTCATAATGGGCACAGCGGGTGTACAGATCTGGGAACTTGGCACAGGGATGGTGGGAACCCCTCATAATGGGCACAGCGGGTGTACAGACCTGGGAACTCGGCACAGGGATGGTGGGAACCCCTCATAATGGGCACAGCGGGTGTACAGACCCGGGAACTCGGCACAGGGATGGTGGGAACCCCTCATAATGGGCACAGCGGGTGTACAGACCCGGGAACTCAGCACAGGGATGGTGGGAACCCCTCATAATGGGCACAGCGGGTGTACAGACCCGGGAACTCAGCACAGGGATGGTGTGAACCCCTCATACTGGGCACAGCGGGTGTACAGACCCGGGAACTCGGCACAGGGATGGTGGGAGCCCCTCATACTGGGCACAGCGGGTGTACAGACCCGGGAACTCGGCACAGGGATGGTGGGAGCCCCTCATACTGGGCACAGCGGGTGTACAGACCCGGGAACTCGGCACAGGGATGGTGGGAGCCCCTCATACTGGGCACAGCGGGTGTACAGACCCGGGAACTCGGCACAGGGATGGTGGGAGCCCCTCATACTGGGCGCAGCGGGTGTACAGACTCGGGAACTCAGCACAGGGATGGTGAGAACCCCTCATAATGGGCACAGCGGGTGTACAGACCCGGGAACTCAGCACAGGGATGGTGGGAACCCCTCATAATGGGCACAGCGGGCATACAGACCCGGGAACTCAGCACAGGGATGGTGGGAACCCCTCATAATGGGCACAGCGGGTGTAAAGACCCGGGAACTCGGCACAGGGATGGTGGGAACCCCTCATAATGGGCACAGCGGGTGTACAGACCCTTAGCTCTCCATTGTCCCTGATTTGGAAGAAAGTCCCTCTTTCCTCCTCATTTGTCCCTCATTTTGGTCTGATCTATGCTAAACTTCCATCCAATGTCTAAATCGTTGCATTTGTGAATTTCAGAAGCCAATATAAAAGGAATGGTAATTGTAAAAAAAATCATTTTTTATTTTTATTTGTACAATTCTCCTTGAAGGGGGGGGGGGGGCTGTGTCGGGGTCGCATGAATGTCAGAAACTTGTAACTGTAATTTTTGTAGGAGAATAATTCTTGTATTGTCAGCTCTATCTAGTGGGCAAAATTTGGTAAAGTTTTCTGAAATATGTCAGCGAGAAAACCATACTGCTTTTTGGCCACTAGATGGAGCTGGTGATATTCTTCCGAAAAGTCGCAGTCATGTTTGGAAAATGATAATTCTTGCATCACCACCGCCATCTAGTGGCTAAAATGCAGTATAGTTTTCTCAAAGTGGCACTTCAGGAAATGTACAACATTTTGGCCGCTAAATGGAGCGGACGATAAAATAATTAATCTCTTACAAAAATTTTAGCAACAATTTTCTTTCAGTTAGCACTAATGCTTCTGACGTTCATCCAACGATTATTTTATAATTCGACCCCCAAATGTTATGTCACGTCCAGGAGGATTATGTGCTGGGCTGACCCTTTGCTACATCTTTTCATGCAGGTGGAGGAGAAGCGAGACAAAGATCAGTGATGATGATTGATGATGATTGATGATGAAGAGGAAGAAAAGGAAGAGAAAGTTGCCACCTTTCCGGGATTCACCCTGACAGTACAGGTTTTGAATCATGTGTCCGGGTTGCAGGTGGACTGAAACCCGGACACATTATTCAGACCGGGCTGGGGCTCCCAAAGTAACCAAGATAGTCACATAAATCTGTTGCTGTCCAGGAGCTGTGGGCAGCTGTCTGGGGGGGCAGGTTCGGCATCACTGAGGTGCAGGGTGATGATGTCAGCAAGAGCAATTTGGCCACACCCACGTTTTGCTGCAGGACGCTATGTGCGCCACATTACTGCTCTCCGTGAGGCACCCAATGGTGTCCCATGCTGCTAAAGTGTGCAGGTTTGGCTTGAAGAAAAGGTGGCAACCCTAACCCCAACACAGGTGGTCAGACACTGTAGCTGGTTACGGTGTACTTCACCTATAGCAGCCCCCTTTCCCTTAAGGCAAGCAGGCCTACCGGTACTTGCTTGCCCCCAGGACTTATACACAATGCTATAGTGCCTGGCCACCACACCAAGGTCAGATACAAACTCAGCAAAGCAAATAGATACTTGCAGTTGGCAGACTGGTAGCGTGGTTCAATGTCCAAAGTCTAGGTAAAAGGCGGGCTGAGTCCAGGGAATAGTCCAATATCCGATCCGAAGTCACACACAGGGAAATCCAAACTAGCAAAAGCAGGGCAGACGGATAGGGAGCTCGATCAGAAACAACACCGGTATCACTTTGTATCAGAAGCAAGGAACTGAGCGTTTGGCTTGGTTATAACAGGGGACTGACCAAATCAATCACCTTGCAGGTGGACACAGACAGGGAGAATGCAATAGCCAAAACCCGGATGCTGGAATGAGGAGCAGGAGCACTTAAGTGATCCTGACAGTGGGATATGATGAACAAAAGGATGAGAAGAAAGAAGGAATGAAAGAGAACAAAAAGATGAAAGAAAAATACATTAACCCGGGAAGAGCTTAACAAAAACCAAAACCCATCTGGACCCGTAACCCCCGACAACATCACCAACGAGGAGGATGGAGAGTTCTACAAGAGTCTCCCCAAGGACTGGGAGGACCACCTGGCGGTGAAGGTAAGTGCACATACAGGTGTAGCTCCTCTTTCCGCAGAGATGAGAGGGGTGTGCATTTGGTTTTGGTGACAGAATAAGGACGAGTGTTTCCGGAGTCGAGGTCGGCACTGGTATTGGAATTCTTGGATCAGGAACTATAAGTATCTTTTGAATGTAATTGTGCTGCGATATGACCGCCTCGGTTTTAGTTTTCAGCACTTCTCAGTGGAAGGCCAGCTGGAGTTCCCGAGCTCTGCTCTTTGTACCCCGCAGAGCGCCCTTCCACTTGTTTGAGACCCGAAAGAAGAAAAACAACATCAAGCTGTATGTGCGCAGAGTCTTCATCGCGGACAACTGAGGAGCTGATCCTGGTCCGGTCACCATTGTTGGGTTTACAAAAGGTGTGGGGGTCTGGGTACTGCCCTGGGGGACATCAATGAAATAAAAATTTGTAAAAACCATACTTTTTAAATGCGCAGTGATTTACTGATGCTTAAAGTGAAACAATAAGAATCAAATATTGCTTTAAATATAGTGCCTTGGGGGTCTCCTTAGTCTGCATGTAAAGTGGCGCATCTGTACTGTGTATAGAACCTGCTGCAGTGAAACATTTATGAAGCCAAAAAAAAAATACATTTTCCCTGCAAGATTTCTTTATTTTATAATTAACAGCTTGGGAAGCCAGTCTGTATGATGAGGCCACAATGTAGTGCACTGGGAATAAGATTAGAGATTAGTTGGATACATTCTGGTGTCTTTTCTGCAGACTTTGGATAGAAGTAACAGATGTGGAAAAATTGGTCTTTGAGTGTCGGTGGTGCCTTCATAACCTATCCCTATAGACTGAGGTACTCTTAATGAAATTGGCCTTGCTGTAAGCTGTAAAAAATTGCAATGATATTCACCTAACAGGTGCGAAAAAAAATGCTCCTTGGATGTTAATTGTGCCCATGAAACCTACACCGAAAAAATTTCTTCCAGATAAAATCAACACCCACAAAGCTAAGCAGCCTAGAAGTCCTGCAGAGATTCCAGATACAGAAAGCACTTAATCGGTGACATCAGCATCAGGGGCTTGATAGCTGCTGCTAATCCAGGACTGATTAATTTTGATAAATGTCAGCTGGTCCACGGAGTCTGTGGACAGACACGCTCTTTTATCTGTCATACAGTGCCTTGCGAAAGTATTCGGCCCCCTTGAACTTTTCAACCTTTTGCCACATTTCAGGCTTCAAACATAAAGATATAAAATTTTAATATTTTGTGAAGAATCACCAACAAGTGGGACACAATTGTGAAGTGGAACGAAATCTATTGGATTTTTGAAACTTTTTTTAACTAATAGAAAAATGAAAAGTGGTGCGTGCAAAATGATTCGGCCCCTTTACTTTCAGTGCAGCAAACTCACTCCAGAAGTTCAGCGAGGAACTCTGAATGATCCAATGTTGTCCTAAATGACTGATGGTGATAAATAGAATCCACCTGTGTGTAATCAAGTCTCTGTATAAATGCACCTGCTCTGTGATAGTCTCAGGGTTCTGTTGAAAGCGCAGAGAGCATCATGAAGACCAAAGAACACACCAGGCAGGTCCGTAATACTGTTTTGGAGAAGTTTAAAGCCGGATTTGGATACAAAAAGATTTCCCAAACTTTAAACATCCCAAGGAGCACTGTGCAAGCCATCATTTTGAAATGGAAGGAGTATCAGACCACTGCAAATCTACCAAGACCTGGCCGTCTCTCTAAACTTTCAGCTCAGACAAGGAGAAGACTGATCAGAGATGCAGCCAAGAGGCCCATGATCACTCTGGATGAACTGCAGAGAACTACAGCTGAGGTGGGAGAGTCTGTCCATAGGACAACAATCAGTCGTACACTGCACAAATCTGCCCTTTATGGAAGAGTGGCAAGAAGAAAGCCATTTCTCAAAGATATCCATAAAAAGTCTCGTCTAAAGTTTGCCACAAGCCACCTGGGAGACACACCAAACATGTGGAAGAAGGTGCTCTGCTCAGATGAAACCAAAATCCAACTTTTTGCCCACAATGCAAAACGATATGTTTGGCGTAAAAGCAACACAGCTCATCACCCTCAACACACCATCCCCACTGTCACACATGGTGGTGGCAGCATCATGGTTTGGGCCTGCTTTTCTTCAGCGGGGACAGGGAAGATGGTTAAAATTGAGGGGAAGATGGATGCAGCCAAATACAGGACCATTCTGGATGAAAACCTGTTGGAGTCTGCAAAAGAAACCTGAAACTGGGACGGAGATTTATCTTCCAACAAGACAATGATCCCAAACATACAGCAAAATCTACAAAGGATTGGTTCACAAATAAACGTATCCAGGTGTTAGAATGGCCAAGTCAAAGTCCAGACCTGAATCCAATCGAGAATCTGTGGAAAGAGCTGAAAACTGCTGTTCACAAACGCTCTCCATCCAACCTCACTGAGCTCCAGCTGTTTTGCAAGGAAGAATGGGCAAGAATTTCAGCCTCTCGATGTGCAAAACTGATAGAGACACCCCAAGCGACTTGCAGCTGTAATCGCAGCAAAAGGTGGCTCTACAAAGTATTAACGCAAGGGGGCCCAATCATTTTGCACGCCCCACTTTTCATTTTTTTATTAGTTAATAAAGTTTAAAAAATTCAATAGATTTCGTTCCACTTCACAATTGTGTCCCACTTGTTGGCGATTCTTCACAAAAAATAAAATTTTATATCTTTATGTTTGAAGCCTGAAATGTGGCAAAAGGTTGAAAAGTTCAAGGGGGTGAATACTTTCGCAAGGCACTGTAAAACCTTCAGCAGCACTGAATTCCCATTCAGAAAGCACGCTGGATGCCGGGCAGCCCAGCAGTTCAGTAGCACACTGGGCAAGTTCTGGCCAGTGGTCTATTTTCATGACCCAGTAACCCAGTGGATCATCAACTGAAAAGCTCTCCATGCCTGTTTTTGCCCCTAGATAATCTCCCAGAATATGATGCAGACGCTGCATCTGGAAACTGACAGCCCTGTGCAGTGAGGACTAAAACATTTTTTGAAATGCATCACTGAGGTGGCCCCCTTCTCCACGGCTTCTCTCTTGACCAACAGAAGCCCCAGAATTAGATTTTTCATGAGACTGTAACCTACTAGAGTCTTGAAACGCGTTACATAAACTGTCCTTAAGAGATTTCATCTTTTGCTCCCTCTGTAGGGACGGGATGAGTTCCGAGACTTTTCCCTTGTAACAGTAGTCAAGAAAGGTTGCCAAACAATAGTGATCCTTCTTCTTGATGTCGCAAGTTCTCGGGTCCTTTTGCAGCCCATGCACCGCAAGTTTACGGAGGCTTGAGAAGCAGAGTCCTCGGGGACACTGTGGATTACATTATCTGAAACTGCCTCCTCCCAGCCTACGTATTACTCCCAAGGGTTCTGTGGATGGTAAGGGAAGGTTTGACGTAGGTCTTCCTCTGCTTTAGTGCCCCAAAACTGCCAGAATCCTACTCCTTCTCATCTTGTATGTTCTGTGGTATCACAAAAGTGGTTTCTGCATAAAGCGGGCCTTGAGAGGAAAGGAGGTCTTCTTCCTCATGCTGCTCTCCTGCGAGTGCCCTGTCCATAATGCCATGGGGAGTCTGCTCCAGCAGGAACACAGCAGGGATTGTGTCACTAATGTATGCATTGTCACGGCTCACCATCCTTGTGGCCTCCTCAAATGGTGACAGTACAGTGCATGCATCCTTTATCAGCAGCCATTGGCGTGGGCAAAAAAAAGCCGAGCTGCCCCGAGCCTGTCGTTGTGCCATACTCACACAGATACTCGTTGACGGCTCTCTGCTGCATGTGCAGCCGCTGCAGCATTGCCAAAGTGAAGATCAACCTGGTAGGCATGATTACGGGCAGGTGGAATTCCTGCTGAATTTCAGCCAACCGAGCCCTGGCTGCCTATGACCGCCTGAAATGGCTACAGACTCTTCTGGCCTGGGTGCCTATTTAAGAAATGCTGCACCACCAAACTGAGGACATGTGCCAGGCATGGCACACGTGTCAACTTTCCCTGTCTAAGGGAGGACAGGATGTTTGTGCCATTATAACGTATCAATATTCCTGGCTCCAGCTGGCATGGCGTGAGCCACCTCTGGGCCTGCCCCTACAGAGCTGCAAGAATTTCTGCTCTGGTGCGGTTCCTGTCCCCTAGACACACCAGCTGAAGCACTGCGTGGCACCTTTTAGCCTGACTCATTGAATAGCCCCTTGAATGCTTGGGGGAGGGGGGGGGGTGCTGGTAGTACAATCCAGCAGAGCAGGGCATGGAGGAGTAGGAGGGAGTGGAGCTGAAAGATCTTGCATCATCACCACCAGCTGTATGGAGATGTGGGGGCACAACAAGCTCCAGCACTGAGCCCTGTCCTGCATCCTTCCGAGTTGCAAGCAGCATTACCCAGTGTGCTGTGAAGGAAATATATTGTCCCTGCCCATGCTTGCTGGGCCACGTGTCAGCAGTAAAGTGGACCTTGCAGCTGACTGCCTTGCCCAACGATGCCACAACATTGCCTTCCACGTGATGGTACAGAGCTGGAATGGCCTTACGTGAAAATAAATAGTGACTGGGAACCTGCCATTGTGGTACGGCACATTCTGCAAAATCACAGAAGGGGCAGAATCCACCAGACGGAAAGGCAGAAGTTGTAGAGCCAGCAGCTTTAACAAGCTTGCATTTAGACGCTGGGCATGTGGGTAACAGTGACTATGTATATATATATATATATATTTTTTTTTTTTTTGGGGGGCTGCAGAAGCTAGGGCTATAGTCTACAGCTGGTGGTGTGCTGAAAGGACCCGGGGCACCCTGCGCTATGCCATCATCCCTGTCAGTGGAAGCTGCTGAGAGGTCATGAGGTATACTGAGGGCAGACTCAGAGCCATGGTTGGACACTGTCATGATGACTCTCTTCAATCATGGCTCATTGCTTATAGACCCACCCAGGGCCGTCTTTAATATCGATTGGACCCTGGGCAAAAAATATATTGCCCCCCCCCCCCATGCAATTTCACTCTCCACCTGCTCTGAGACATACGATAAATAGCAGCTAGACTTAAAATCAGTTTACCGGAACAGATGAGGCAGCGATTGTGATTGGTTGCCAGCAGTTACAGCATATAATTACTGCTTACTGACTGGTTGCTAGAGGTTACAGCACACATCACTGATTAGTTGCTAGAAGTTACAGCAAATGGTTTACATCATTCCGCAACTATTTACTTGTGAATGTTGCTTCTATTTACATATGAATGCCGGATATTTACATGTAAACACAGGGTCTGCAGGTGAGTCATCTGTACACAACAATAGGGCAGAGCTGGGCAGCATTAGTACCAGCACTTCACACTGAGATTTCGGGACACAGCACATGACTAAAATTTCAGAGGACAAGGAAATTTAAACCAGGATAGTTGGCAAGTATGAGGCAGCTGCTTTGGGCCCCACAACAATGACAGGGCCCAGGGCAGCTGGACCCACCCCCCTCTATAAAATGTTCCTTCCCGGAGCGGCCATTTGCAGTGTGATATCGGCGTGATAGCGAGTTAGTGTGCTGTATTCTGATTTTATTGTCAGTGTAGAGTGAATATAGTTATAGTGCAGGTCGCGGTATATAATTGGGTGTGTGATGTTAAAGCAGAACTCATGTGACCTTTTCCAGATCGGTGCAGTAATCCAGTGCGAGACTTCATGTACTAAAGACCGCTCGATAACTCAGAACAACTCATTATTCCCCTTATCCCAACTCTCATAGACACATAATTTACTGAATTTCCATGTAATTTCGCCACCTCCAATGATCTCACGCCTTTAACCACACAATTCCCACGGTCCTCCTGCGTGGTGGTCCAGTCAGGGTTGGAAAAAGACACTCCGCTCCAGGTGCGCTGAAAAACCAACCTCCCATCTTTATGAACATCTGATATTTGTGTCTCTCCCACCCATGGATAAACTTTGGTCCCGCTGGCAAAGAGACATTCCAAACACTGGACAACCATGACTGGGATGATGGGTGGGATTTCCCCTTTATCTCCCTGGTCTCACAGTCATTATCCATAACAGCCATTCTCAACCAGGGTTCCGTTGGAACCCTGGGGGTCCTCCAGAGGTTGCTAGGGGTTCCTTGAGCTGTGGCTGATGAACCACCTATTCGATGATGTCTACAGAGTTGAAGGTTCAGCATCAATTATCAAAGACCAGCAGCCTGACCCCAAATATCTTTTCAGCTGTCTTTAAGGGTGGAAATCTGAGCACCACTTTAAGTGGGACATTCTTCCTATTGGCCACCAGTATAAGGGCATTGTTCCTATTGACCACTGATAAATTGGGTTTAGTAAAGGTTCCTCGAGACCTGAAAATTATTTTTGGGGGTTTTTAGGGCTCCACTGCCTGTTTCCCTTACCCAAAATGGCGGCGCCAGGACCCGAGACCGAGGGACGGGTCAGCCTCGGGCGGCCGACATCGCGGGCGCCCTGGACAGGTAAGTCTGCTTATTAAAAGTCAGCAGCTACAGTGTTGGCAGCTGCTGACTTTTACATTTTTTTTTTTTCAAAACCGGCCCTCCTCTTTAAACACTAAACCTTTTTCTGACAGTTGTTGTTTTCAAGTTAAAATCTTTTTTTTTTTGCTATAAATTGCTAGACATTACTTAGAATCCCCAAATTATATATATATATATTTTAGTAGAGAATAAAATGGTGGTCATTGTAATATTTTATGTCACGCTGTATTTGCGCAGCGGTCTTTCAAATGCAATTTTTTGGGAAAACATTACTTTAATGAATAAAAAATAAATAAAACAAAACGAACCAGTAAAGTTAGCCCAAATTTGTATAAATGTGAAAGATTTTACGCTGCGAGAATCGTGATCTTTATTCTAAGAAAAAAAAAAAAAAAAAAAAAATAAAATCGAGATTCTCATTTTGGCCAAAATTGTGCAGCTCATATATGCCATAAATATGTAAACAGAGTAAAATATGCTGATGCTGCAATATAAGCCCTACCCCCAAATAAGCCCTACCCCGTTTCCCCGAAAATAAGCCCTACCCTGAAAATAAGACCTACAAGGAGTTTAACTAGGGCTTATTTGGAGGGTAGGGCTTATATTGTAGCCATCACTAAAAATCACGCCAGGTCTTATTTTCGGGGGAAACAGGGTAGCAGCACACCAAGTAAGCATACTTAAAGTCATAAACTATTTGACAACATGTAAACCATGCAGATAATTGTTAAAGTGGTTGTATACTCAAATTTTAAACTTTTACCTACAGGAAAGCCTATAATAAGGCCTATAATAAGGCTTACCTGTAGGTAAAAAAAATATCTCCTAAACCTGTACGGTTTAGGAGATATTCCCCTCGGTATGCGCTACTGACTGCAGCGGCGCATGCGCACAAGGGGATTCTCGGCCTGAAAATCCGGCAGTGGCCGACCGGCCAGAATGAAATCTCCCGCGCGCGTGCGCGGGAGTGACAATATCGTGGCTCCGGCCACTCACAGCGCTGGAGCCGCGATACCCGGAAGAAACGCTGAGGGAGCATGTCAGCTCCCTCTGCGTGGATCGGGCCAGATGTCGGGGCCTCGTTCTAAGGTAAGTATTTCATAATGAGCTAGTATGCGGTGCATACTAGCTCATTATGCCTTTTGCGTTGCAGGTTTAAAAAAAAAAAATTGCGGGTTTACTGTCGCTTTAAGCACTTCATGGTTGACTTTTGTGTTTGGTTTTTGTTTTTCTATTTTTGTTTTCTTTGTTCAAAAAATACAAAAAAGATAAAAAAAATAAAAATAAAAAAAGACCACTCACTGCTGCTCTCTCTCCTTTTGTAGTGGGGCTGGTCTTGTCTCCGCCTCCTGCTGTCGCTTTCTGTAGTGGGTGGAGCCTGGTGGGCCCCTCTCACAGCTCTGCCCTCTCTCCTTGTGCAGGGGGACAGGTCTGGTCTCCGCCTGACAGTGATGATGTCGCTTGAGGAAAATATTTAAAGTTTTTGTGCCCAGAGTTCAGCTTTATAGAAAACCCCGGCATGCTGATAGGCAATTATGGACCATGAAGCTTCCCGATGAGGTTTCAGTGGGAGGGTTACAGGAGGATTAGTGTTAGGGTTTTACTGGAGGGTTGGCTTTGGGGTTGGCGTTGGTTGAAGCACATATAGCAATAGATAAATTAAGGTCAGGTTTACCTAGAGGGCTAGTGTTAGGGTTACAGGGACTATTAGTGTTGGGGTTACAGGGAGGGATAGCATTGGCGATAAAAGAAGGGTTAGTGTTACAGGAAGGGTTGGCTTTGGGTTTACAGTAGGGTTTGTGTTGGGGTTACGGGAGGGATGACGTTGGGGTTGCAAGAGGGTTGGCGTTGGGGTTGCAAGAGGGTTAGCTTTGTGGTAGAGAAAAGGGTTGGTATTAGGTTTACAGGGGGTTGGTATTGGGGTTACAGAGAAGGTTGGTGTTGGTTGCATCACATATAACAGTGGATAAATTAAGGACAGGTTTGCCTGGAGGGCTAGTGTTAGGGTTACAGGGACTATTAGCGTTGGGGTTACAGGGAGGGTTAGTATTGGGGATACAGGGAGGACTGGCGTTGGGGATACAGGGAGGACTGGCGTTGGGGATACAGGGAGGATTGGTGTTGGAGTTAGAGGAGGATTTGTGCTGGGGATACAGAAGGGTTAAGGTTGCGGGGGGGGTTGGCTTTGGGGTTTCAGGGAGGATTGGTGTGGGTGTTACAAGGAGGGTTGCTGTTGGGTTTACAAGAGGGTTGGCAATGGGGATACAGGGAGGGTTGGGGATTACAGAGAGGGTTGATGTTGGGTTTACAGGAGGATTTGTGTTGGGGTTACAGAGAGGGTTGACGTTGGGGGTTACAGAGAGGGTTGGCGTTGGGGGTTACAGAGAGGGTTGGCGCTGGGGGTTACAGAGAGGGTTGGCGCTGGGGGTTACAGAGAGGGTTGGCGCTGGGGGTTACAGAGAGGGTTAATGGTTGGGTCTGCAGGAGGGTTGAGTTTGGGGTTATAGGCAAGTTTGGCTTTGGGGTTACATGAGGGAATGGTGGTGGGGTCACAGGGAGGATTGACCTTGGGGGTCACAGGAAGGGTTGACCTTGGGGGTCACAGGAAGGGTTGACCTTGGGGGTCACAGGAAGGGTCGACCTTGGGGTTACAGGGCTATTAACATTGGGGTTACAGGGATATCAGTACAAGGAATGTGCACAAGCGATCCCCTGGTAGGTTTATTATTGCATCTTGTGATAAATTGGGGGGATTTCTCTGCGTATTTGTGGATCGCTGTCACTGGGACAGAAAGTGACGGGAAAAACAAGTTTGCAACTTTCACCAGAGGAAGAAGTCAGCCGAATCCTTCCGATGGGGACGCCTGTTCTGGGGACAGCCAAGAGGGGAATCCCTCACTTTGGGCAGGTTTTCTCTCTCCTCCTGCTGGGTCTCTGGGACAGGAAGTAAAGGAAAATCTCCCCGAGGGGGAACAGACAAAAAAAATAAAATAAAAATTGTAATGGGTTTTGAACATTTCCTAATCTAAAAAGAACGAAAAGAAAAGACAATGCGGTCAATGAGCTTCCATCCTGTGTTGGGATTTGCAGTGAAGAGTCGTGTTGTTGGTGATTGCGGTCTCTCCTGTGAGGTCATCATATTTGATCATTGTGTCCGCCCACTTATCCATTACACCGCGCATCAATCAGGAGGATGGGGGATGGGGGGATGGGGGACCATTTACACTAATGCACTGAGTACAGGAAGCAGCAGATTGCTCAGCAGAAGTCCTAATGAAGGAGCCAAACCGGCTCGCCAATTACTGCGCTAATCACATCGCTCACCCCTTCACTGCCGCAGAACTGCTGAGCCGACAACCCGAGTGCTGAGCAATGGATCGCTATGGGGAATGCGTCAGATAATTAAAGCAGAACTCCGACCTGTGCAAGAATGGACTATACACATTAAAGCAGAACTCCGACCTGTGCGAGAATGGACTATACACATTAAAGCAGAACTCCGACCTGTGCCAGAATGGACTATACACATTAAAGCAGAACTCCGACCTGTGCAAGAATGGACTATACACATTAAAGCAGAACTCCGACCTGTGCGAGAATGGACTATACACATTAAAGCAGAACTCCGACCTGTGCCAGAATGGACTATATACATTAAAGCAGAACTCCGACCTGTGCAAGAATGGACTATACACATTAAAAGCAGAACTCCGACCTGTGCGAGAATGGACTATACACATTAAAGCAGAACTCCGACCTGTGCAAGAATGGACTATACACATTAAAGCAGAACTCCGACCTGTGCGAGAATGGACTATACACATTAAAGCAGAACTCCGACCTGTGCAAGAATGGACTATACACATTAAAGCAGAACTCCGACCTGTGTGAGAATGGACTATACACATTAAAGCAGAACTCCGACCTGTGCAAGAATGGACTATACACATTAAAAGCAGAACTCCGACCTGTGCGAGAATGGACTATACACATTAAAGCAGAACTCTGGGCAAAAAAAAAAAAAACTTTAATTTAAAAGGTTTAGTTGACCTTTTTAGTAAAAGTGAACCTACCCCGCCTCCCTCCCCCGTCTCTGTTGCACTTACCTCTGTGGGTGAGGTGGCTCTACTGTTCACATAAAACCCAATGCATCCGTGTGCCTCCTCTTCTCTAACACACCCCCTAGGATCCCCCACCCTGCACAGCCAGGCACACCGAATTTCCACAGGCACTCCAAGTCAGAATCCATTACTTTGTTTTTGTTATTTATTTAGGGATTGGGAAACTATGGGATGCCCACTTGACTGCAAACAACTTCAGGGACAGCCTTCCTATAGACCAATTGGTCATCATCTCCTGTCCTCAGGGCCCACTAACAGGCCAGGTTTGCAGGAGAACTGAAACACATCACAGGTGATTGCAGTATTCTAGTCTGCATCTCCCCCGAGGTAATACATAAGAATCTGGCCTGTTAGTGGGCCCTGAGGACAGGGATGATGCACACTGCTATATACAGTCTATATACACTCCTTCTCTTCCTCCAGCACTAGCTTGCAGAACTCCAGCTGGTATACTGGTTGGTGGATCTGCCAAAAAGGACTTTAGCAATTGCCCTTTACAGGCAGGAACCCGAGGCCCCCCCCTTTAAGTGTGTAGCAAAAAGTTCAGTGTCCAGCACACATCCCTGTCTCTAGTGATCCCAGTACCACCTCTTCAGGCACTGCCAACCCACCTGGCTGCAGCTGCCCCTTTCACCAGCCCTCCTGGCTAACTTCTCCACACATATCCTCTCCAGATCCACCCCCCCCCCCCCCGACTGATTCCTCAGGAGATCTCCCGGACATGCTCATTGGCTCCTGCTGTCCTCTCCTACCTCCCCAGACTCCAGGATAGGATTCCTCTTTGTGCTGTAGAGGGTCCCTCCAGCAACCAGAGTTCCAGGCCCAAGGTCACCTCCCCCACCGAGACTAGAAGTCTCCCTTAAGGGGCACAGACAGCCTCCTCAGCACTCCTTCTCCCTCTTCTACCCGACTGTCTCTGCTGGCAAAACCCATGCATAATTATGAGGTAAACAGGCCCCCTTCCATCCCCTTCCTGCATGGGATTGTTCAGGACCTCATAAAACTAAAAAAAAAAAAAAAAATGCCAAGAAGCTCCTCCTCGTTTCCACCCACTACTTCTAGAAGCTTCTCCAATGTTCTAGAGAGCAGGGGGGGAGGCACCAGAAATGCTGCTTGTTGAATCATTCGGCCCCCCTGAGTCACTCTGACCCAGATTCAACCCAGGCCTGGCTCCCGGGGAAGATGAGTTTTCCGACACTAACAACTAAACCTATTTGCATCCAGCACACTAGAGGGTGCTATACTTTCCCCAGGGACGCTGGGATGGAAAAGAGCAGTGATTGGTCAGCACCGGCACATGACCCCTCCCGGAGTCCCGGCATCCCCAGAGAAAGAACAGGAGGCATAGAAAAGTTTTAAAGTGAGGGAAGTGCATTGGGGACCAGGAGGGAGGGGGAGGGGGGAGTCTGTAGGTTGTTCACCTTTTAATTTTTCTTAAAAGGTAAACTTGCGCTTTAAATATATTCCGCCAGAGCTACAACAGATATAAAACCCCTTTTTAAACACAAATATGACCTTGTAAAAGTATCAGTGACATCATCACTGGGCTGCACATAGCCTATGCAGAGCGCAGCGCTGTGGGAGGGGCCCCGCAGGCACCACCCACTACAGAAAATTACAGGGGGAGGGGGCTGAGACAAGACCAGTCCCCCTGCACAAGGAGAGCGAGCAGAGCTGTGGGTGGGGGCCATCAGACCCCACCCACTGAAGGAGGGGCGGAGACAAGACCAGTGCCCCAGTACAGGGAGAGAGAGAGGAGCTGTGGGAAGGGCCATCAGACCCCACCCACTGAAGGAGGGGCGGAGACAAGATCAGTGCCCCAGTACAGGGAGAGAGAGGAGAGCTGTGGGAAGGGCCATCAGACCCCACCCACTGAAGGAGGGGCGGAGACAAGATCAGTGCCCCAGTACAGGGAGAGAGAGGAGAGCTGTGGGAAGGGCCATCAGACTCCACCCACTGAAGGAGGGGCGGAGACAAGATCAGTGCCCCAGCACAAGGAGAGAGAGCAGAGCTGTGGGAAGGGCCATCAGACTCCACCCACTGAAGTAGGGGGCGGAAACAAGATCAGTGCCCCTGCACAGGGAGAGAGCAGAGCTGTGGGAGGGGGCCATCCGACTCCACCCACTGAATAAGGGGGCGGAGACCAGATCCGTTCCCCAGTACAGGCAGAGAGCTGTGGGAGGAGGCCATCAGGCTCCACCCACTAAAGGAGGGGCGGAGACAAGATCAGTGCCCCTGCACAGGGAGAGAGAGAGAGAGAGAGAGAGCAGAGCTGTGGGAGGGGCACAGCAGGCTCCACCCAATGCAGTAGGGGCGGAGACAAGATCAGCCTCCCTGCACAAGGAGAGGGCGGAGATGTGGGAGGGGCCCAGCAGGCTCCACTCACTGGAGGGGGCGGAGACAAGATTAGCCCCCCTGCACAAGGAGAGAGCAGAGCTGTGGGAGGGGCCCAGCAGTCTACACCCACTACAGGAGAGGGCGGAGACAAGTCCAGTCCCCCTGCACAGGGAGAGAGCAGAGCTGTGGGAGGGGCCCAGCAGGCTCCACCCACTGCAGGAGGGGGGCGGAGACCAGATCCGTTCTCCGAGAGAGAGAGAGAGAGAGAGAGAGAGAAGAGGTGTGGGAGGGGCCCATCAGGCTCCACCCACTACAGAAAACTACAGGAGAGGTGGAGACAAGACCAGTTGCCCCTGGACAAGGAGAGGGGGCAGCAGTGGGCGGTCTTTATTGCGGGAAGTCTCACAATGGATGTCAGCAGAGATCTGGGAGAAGATTCCGGAAGAAGTCACATGACCGATGGATTTATCATCTCAGAGTTCATATTTGGAAGTTGTAGTGGAAGGTGATGCTGCAGACAAGAGGAGGGATTTTATATTTATAAGACATTGTACATCCTTCTATGTATCCTTCCATGACATCTCTCCACTCCCCTCCCCTCCCCCTCCCATCCATCCATCCATATTATTCTTCTGCCAGAAAAGAAGAACTTTCTCCAGATTCCAGCCGCAGCGTCCAGAATAAAGATGAATGTAAAGTGGAAAGAATTTGCAGTCTGGAAGCGGTAATGTCATGACTCACCTCTGTGTGCGCGGCGCTCTGTCCCAGCGGTGTAATTAGTCGGCACTTTCCATCCCGACATTTAGAGCTGGAGGTGGCTCAGCCGGCCGATAAATCCCCGCCAACGTTCCAGGACCATTTTGTTGAAATGTTAGAAGTTTTATCTGACAAACAAAATATAGAGCATCGAATCTTCGACCCCGGAAGGATTTAAAGCGTAACTCCACTTTATTGGGAAAAAAAAACCAAACACACACAAAGAACACAAAAAACCAAACACAAAAACCAAACACAAAAACCAAACACAAAAAACAAACACAAAACAGAAAACAATCCCTACACGAGTGGTATTGTAATTGAATGCCATTAATAGTGATCTTTCCTTTTCGATCCGCAGCCGTTGTCATTTTCTGTAAAAATGCAAAGTGCCCACCTGGGGGCGCTCCGTACACTGATGGTACACAGACCTCCCCCCCCAGATTTGTCATTTCCTGCTTGTGCGATTGGCGCATGGATTTCCCCAGAAGTCTATATTAAAGTGGAGGGCCACTCGGGGGGGAAAACAAAATAAAAATAATGGAGGAAAAAAAATAAATACATTTGCGCAGTAGAAAATGGGCAGTGAAGCCGCAAGGTTCCACTACCCATTTTCCTTAGCTGGAATGGCGGTGCCGGGACCCGAGAGCCGAGGGGCTCTCTGGGGACCCCGATTTAAGGAGGAGGCTCTCTGGGGACCCCGATTTGAGGAGGAGGCTCTCTGGGGACCCCAATTTGAGGAGGAGGCTCTCTGGGGACCCCAATTTAAGGAGGAGGCTCTCTGGGGACCCCGATTTAAGGAGGAGGCTCTCTGGGGACCCCGATTTAAGGAGGAGGCTCTCTGGGGACCCCGATTTAAGGAGGAGGCTCTCTGGGGACCCCGATTTAAGGAGGAGGCTCTCTGGGGACCCCGATTTAAGGAAGAGGCTCTCTGGGGACCCCGATTTAAGGAGGAGGCTCTCTGGGGACCCCAATTTGAGGAGGAGGCTCTCTGGGGACCCCAATTTGAGGAGGAGGCTCTCTGGGGACCCCGATTTAAGGAGGAGGCTCTCTGGGGACCCCGATTTAAGGAGGAGGCTCTCTGGGGACCCCGATTTAAGGAGGAGGCTCTCTGGGGACCCCGATTTAAGGAGGAGGCTTCTGGGGACCCCGATTTAAGGAGGAGGCTTCTGGGGACCCCAATTTAAGGAGGCGGCTCTCTGGGGACCCCGATTTAAGGAGGAGGCTCTCTGGGGACCCCGATTTAAGGAGGAGGCTCTCTGGGGACCCCGATTTAAGGAGGAGGCTCTCTGGGGACCCCGATTTAAGGAGGAGGCTCTCTGGGGACCCCGATTTAAGGAGGAGGCTCTCTGGGGACCCCGATTTAAGGAGGAGGCTCTCTGGGGACCCCGATTTAAGGAGGAGGCTCTCTGGGGACCCCGATTTAAGGAGGCGGCTCTCTGGGGACCCCGATTTAAGGAGGCGGCTCTCTGGGGACCCCGATTTAAGGAGGCGGCTCTCTGGGGACATGTACACACACATTATATACACGTGTATGCCCGCTGAAGCGTATGACTTTCTTTACTACGCTGCTATGGGCTCTAGTCCCAGATCTTTTGTAGCCCTAGCAACGCCCCTGCTGATACCAACTGCACGCCACCTCTTATCCCGGCTAGCGCTCTGAGTGGTGCCAGCAGCAAGAAGAGATCTTCAGGTCAGTGTGAAGCAATACACCGGGCATAATAGTATAGGGCTGCTTTCACCCACGCCACGGGTGCAGCGCACCCTGCAGCTTTCCTGAGCTTAGCCATAGACCTCTATTATATCCTGTGGGTTTGGTACACTTTCTGAATACAGGAGTTTGGGTGCACTATCAGAAAGTACCCCCCACGCACCTGCAGGATACAATAGAAGTCTATGGCAAAGTGCAGCTAACCCTACAGGAAAGCTGCAGATGCAGTGCATGGTGCAGGTAAAGCGCAGCCCATCAGTGTGAAAGCAGCCTTATAGAGGCCCAGAATAGTAAGGGTTCATTTACGTTTGTAGTTTGTGGAGTGGTAAAAAAAAAAACAACCCATTAGTTAAGACGTGTTTTTGTCTCCCCCCACCTCAACCACACCCCCTTTAGCGGCAGTGGCCGGAGGCGTACACACGTCATGGCCGCAGTACGGGATATGTGCTCTGTTATGGTTGGTGGGTGTAGCACTTTGCTTCTCAACCTTTTGTAGTATCTGTTCTTATCAGTGATCCAGAGGAGGCGCTGTGCTACTATCCTGACCTGGCTGGTGGCTATGCAAATCCACTGGTGTGATGGGGACCTGGAAGTTTAGTATCGGCAGGAACCGAAACCAGAGCGCCTGAACGTAATTGGGGCCCGGGAGTAGGTTCTCCCCCAGAAAGCCGGAAAGGTACATTACCTCCTGGTTGGAGTGGTCTACCTACCTTGTCACGTCATGGGCTGGGAAGGCAGATGATCTGTGCCCCCTGGGAATGGACGCCCTACGGGAGCTTTTAGTAACACTTGGGTGTGGGAACCCACTGTGTGAAAAAAGAACGCACGATCACAGTCACCAAAGCTTTTTCTGCATTGCGCCTTTTAGGGCCTGGGCTTTTGGCCAAGTCCGGGGGCAATTTTTGCTTACCAGGCCTCAGGGCCTAGGCCAGTGATGGTGAACCTCGGCACCCCAGATGTTTTGGAACTACATTTCCCACGATGCTCCACTACACTGCTGAGTGCATGAGCATCATGGGAAATGTAATTCCAAAACATCTGGGGTGCCGAGGTTCGTCACCACTGGTCTAAGCCAATGCACAATTCAGCATGGCCACCTTTTTATGTTTATTTTCTCCTCACCGTTTGTCACCTTCAACTTGTGTGTGTGTTTTTTTTTTGTCACTGGATTAAGGGTGCGAGTCCTCGGGCTTACCCAGACGTCTAGGGGGAGCACGTGTGGCCTTCTGGTTCCTTCCTCCCCTGCCTCTGGGGTGGGTCTCTCTCTTCGGGAGACCTCCCCTGACTTCGTATTCGGGGGATGGCTTTGGCTGTCCAAGAATAACGGTGGTCTGCCGGGCCTTCTGGCTAGGCAGACCATGTTGAACCTATGTCCCCGCCCCTGGGGTCAGGGTACGAGTGTTGGAGTTGGGGGGGGGGGGGGGGTGGACAAAAGCACACCCTTAAGTGCATTTTGTGTCTCTTCACATGTGTGCTTTTTTTTGTACACTTGCGGGTTTTATCGTTTTAGGATTTTTGCACCACCACCAATTAAAAAAAAAAAAAAAAAAAAAAACCTGCCGAGTATGACCCGTCCAAGTGAATGAGGCCACTCCCCTAAAATGCGAACGGCGAGTGTGATTGACAGTAGGGCTGGAACAACTAATCGATTAATCGTCAACTAATCGATTATGAAATTAATCGATAACTATTTTCATAATCGATTAATCGGCCAGTAACATAATGGGGTTAAAAAAAAAAACGAAACTAAAATGAGCCCTTTATAGTACAAAAATAGCAAATCGCTACTGTAAATATTACTGTCACTGTTCTACAGTTAAAAAAATGTACCCCTTACAGTAGTGATTATCTGCTTTTTGTTGTAGTATAAAAGGGCTACTTTTAGTTTTCTTTTTTCTAATCCCATTATGTTACTAAACGTCTTAGACCTGGTTCACATCTATGTGTTTTTTTAGGTGCTTTTTGCAGAAACGCACTACAGTTCATTTACATGGTTCCTTATGGGACACGTTCACATCTGTGCTTTTTTTCAGCCGCTGTGTATTTGGAAAGGGTCAGGGACTTTTCTGAACGCAAAAGGGGGCTTTTTTGGTTCAATAATATACATCAATGGAGAAGCTGCAGAAAAGCATGTAATGGGTTTTGTAGCAATTTGTGTTTTTTAATCTGCCCAACAAAATTGGCCAAAAAACAAAACAAAAACAAAACAAAAAAAAAACAACAAAAAAAAATAAATAAAAAAAACTCAAATCACAGCAAAATCACATGCGCAAAAATGAAAACGCACAGCAAAAAGCACTGCAGAAACAGATCAAACGCAAACTACATACCGAGCCTTATGCTGGCTATAAGGATCAATTTTCAGACCAAAAAAATCTTTGTACATTCACTGAATGAAAGAATGTTGTTTTCACTTGTTTTTAACATTCATGTTTTTAAAATAATGTAATTTCTGAACGAAAACCACATATACTGTCTGCAAATTCCTTTCACCAAGCAGTTTTCTATTTACAAATTTTCCCATCACTGTGGTTGAAAATGAACATCGATTTGACCCCCACTAACGATTAGAAAATTGAACAAACGTTTTTAAAATTAATTTTTTTTTGGAGGGAAGATCTCCTCTAATAGTATATACAGTATATCTCTTCTGTCTGTCTGTTCTTAGAGTGGATCAGAGACTTTGCTCTCTAACCATATAGTTGGTTACTTATATTTACCACTGCATAGAGATGTTAAAAAAAAAAAAAAAAAAAAAAAAAAAAAAACTATTTTATTATTAAACGTTACATATTAACTAAATTATACATCACACTTCTTTCTTTTTTTTCAAGATTATTAACCGATGTATCGATTAATCAAAATTATAATCGTGCAACCTATCGATTATGAAAATAATCATTAGTTGCAGCCCTAATTGACAGGTGGTGAGGAGTTGATATGTTGCCTCCTCACTACCCAATTTTAAACGAATGATTGGCGTGCAATGCACGTGATTGCGACGCGGTAGTAGGGCAGTTAGAGCTTTAAATCAGGTGTGAGGAGGCGACGCTGCGCCCGGTGATCTTTGACTCCTCCCACGTGGTTCAGGTAAATCTCCACCTCTTTAAAAAAGGTAGCCCACCCCGGCTATAAAAACACTCCTAAAACTTTACTTTTTTTTTTTTTTTTTTTTAAATACCATGACCTGCGCCCCCATCCTGCGCCCCCACGAACTGCAATTATTCGATGACAAAAACATATTGTAGCAACATCCTTTAATACTAAAATCAAAATACAGAATACATTCATAAAGGCATATTTTTAAATGTAGATATAATAGGCAAAACAAAAAAAAAAACAACAAAAAAAAAAAAGTGAGTAAAGTAATAACAAAAAAAAAAAAAAAAAAAAACACTGTACAATTTTATAAAATCTGTGTTTTTACATAAGTTACACAAAAAAGAAATGATACTTCATTAGACCTTTACTTCATATTGTCATGAACATTGCATATTTGACGCAGTTACGCTGGTGAATACTACATGTTCTTTAATACTATAAGGTGTAGACAGTAGAAGGTATATCGGGGGGAGGGCGACGTGATTCGTGGACTTCGTAGCGTATTCTTGCCCAGGCACAGAGGTGACGCCCATTTCTATTGAGCCAATATGGCGTCTTATCTGCTTGGCGGGCATTTGAGGCACTTCACGAGGCAATGGTTGCGATGGCCATTTTTTAATTTTTTTATATATTGGCCTCCACCAAAATGGTCGATAAAGAATCAGAAGGCGTTTTATTGTTGGTTTATCCAATCAACAGTTCGACGGGGAATCGATGACACCAATCAGGCACTTCGTGAAGCTAAAGTAGGAACGTCCATTTTGCAGGTCGTCCAAAAACATTCATATGCAAAAAAAAAAACACTCTGCCGCATGTCAAGTTTTGAGACCATCGACTGGCTTTTTTTTTTTTCAGAATGGTGGCAACCACTGTAGTTAGGCAACAGCCACCCTATAATAGGACATGTCCTTGAGGACCATTGTGTTCTTCAAACAGCACAATACTTCAACGTTGACCTAATTGCTTTACAAGGTTAAAAAAAAAAAAAAATGAAAAAAAAAAAAAAGGCAGATTTTTTAATTGTTTTTTTACAAAATCCAGAAAAACGGTCAACTTGTTTTCTTCTAGGTCAGTGAAATATAAAAAGACATGCGTTCCACCAGACCGGTTGAAGCCCTGCACAGTCATGTCGTTAATGGCTTTAAAAAAAAAAACACTTGCACCTTCCTTTTGCTTAGTTCATAATTTAGCCCCCAGATAAAAAAGGACCCCCTGCGAGTCTCGGGTCTCCGGCGAAACGCGTGACACTCCCGCCATGTTCTTGGACCGCCGGCAGGAACTTGATGCATCACGGTGGTAGAAGATGGAAGTGCTTTAGTTAGTGCACACAACTCGCAAAAAAATTTTTTTTTCTTTTCATAGAGTGGATATATTTCAAGCTTATGTTTATTTTATTTATTTTTTCTTAAGCAGCATACTTAGGAAAAAAATAAAGATAGGACAGCTCTGATAAATGAGGTGTGGGGGGGGGGGGTGGAGTGGGGAGCCGAGTCATTGCACTCACACCCATCCGCTTGTGAGTTTAAAGAACATTTCTTCATCCAGACTTTCATTCTGGTCCTTGGCCCGCGTGGACAGGAAGATGTAGCCACCAATAAATTCATGAACTACTTTGCAATCTACTTCTGTGCAGATGAAGGAGAGCCTCATTTCATCGGCAAACTCTACGGTTACCTGGAAGACAAGAGCCGAGGGTCACATACTAGAGCCGAGGGTCACATACAAGAGCCGAGGGTCACATACAAGAGCCGAGGGTCACATACAAGAGCCGAGGGTCACATACAAGAGCCGAGGGTCACATACAAGAGCCGAGGGTCACATACAAGAGCCGAGGGTCACATACAAGAGCCGAGGGTCACATACAAGAGCCGAGGGTCACAAGCTGTCCGCATGCTGAAAACGCAACGCGAGGTTACTTGGGGCCTTACATATCAACATGTTCCTCTATAGAAGCCATTGTCAACCAGTGTTCCTTATATTGTGGCTGATTAACCTCCTATTTTATGGTGCCTGGGGACAAAATGTCACATGGCAAAGCCAGCTGCATGACACCAATGATCTTTTTAGCTGTCTGCAAGGGTTGTCTTCTGACCACCACCGTAAGGAGGGCATACTGTCCAGTAGATACCAATTTATGGAGTGTTTTTCCCACTGACGTCCAAAGATTTGGTTCCAGCAGGGGTTCTCCAAGCATCAAAAGGATACCTAGGACCATATGCATCAACGTGTTCTCCTACAGCAGCCATCATCAACCAGGGTTCCTTATGCTGTGGCCAATTGACCCTCAACTGGATGGTGGCCTGGGGCCAAAATGCCACTTGGCAAAGCCAGCTGCATGACACTAATGATCTTTTTAGCTGTCTGTAAGGATGGCTTTCTTTCCATTGGACACCAATGTAAGGGGTGTTTTTCCCATGGGCACCCAAAGAATTGGTTTCATCAGGGGCTCTCCCCCCCCCCCCCCCCGAGACATAAAATGGTTTCAAGGCTTCCTCTAAAACAAAAAAAGGCTGCCCTACAGCTACCAACCAGAATTAAAGAGTCACTTTGCCCATCCAGAAGTCTAGGATAAGATGGAAACAGGTCTTGGGTCAATGTAATAAAGTCATTCATTGTGTTCGGAGCTCTTCTACAAAAACAGGAGGCCGCTGCAGAGGTCATCCAGAAATCATGTGTAATAGTAGCAGAAAGAGCCAAAAACCGATGAGTCCAAACATTTTTGTTGATTCCACAAGAAAGCATTTCGGGGGTCAAGAATCCCCCCTTCATCAGGGCTACAAAAAAAAAAAAAAAAAAAAACACATACAACTCGAAGTAACTGCTATGAAAAGCATTAATAAATTGGGAAAAATACCCCCAAAATATGAAAAAGTGCCAAAAACTCCACGAGGAACACTTTGGGTTCAGACTTTGATTTTGCCAGACTGGGCAATTAGTGTTTCTTTTTTAATTCGTGTTTTATAAAAGACTCCCAAAGATGTTGATTTGGTGCTCTTTTTAGATCTACTACACGTGTATTTCTGAATCTGGGTGACGGCCACCTCCGAGGAGGCCTTGTGTTTTGTGGAAGAGCTCCCAAACCCAAGCCATCAGGCTCGATTTATTTCCTTTTTATTTTTTACATTGAACGAAGATTCGTGTCCAGCTCCTCATTTCCATCCAAGACGTTGTTTTGATGCTCTCTGGATCTTTTGGACTTTGCTAGCTGCCCGACGTCCGATCTTTTTTTTTTTGCTGTCTGTAAACCCTTATCTCTAGGGCTCTTCTAAAAAAACGGGAGGCTGCTGTAGGGGGCGGAGGTCATCCAGAAATCATGTGTAATAGTGATAAAAAGGACCCCCCAAAACATCTGAGTCGTCCAAAGATTTTTACCGATCCCACAAGAATTTCTGGGGCCAAAAAACCCCCCCCCCAAAAAACCCCTCTTCATCAGGGCTACATAAAGCATACGAATTGAAAAAAGTATTGACAACCAAAGAAGAAAAATTGCCCCTAAAAAATGAAAAACTCGGAAAAGTGTTAAAATGATCACCGATAGGCTTGTGCAATTCGTTCCGTAACGAATCGAAATCCGGCCGAATTTTGCATCTTTCGGACATTCGGATGCATCCGAATGTCCGAATAAAAAAATAACAAATTACAGCGAATACGAAAGAAATATAACGAATGAATTCGACACGATTCAACATTATTTCAACTGCATTCGAAAATATTTTGTGACCCGACTTTAGGGCCATGTATCTCGGGGTCACTTGGCGCTAGACACTTCAAGTAGTGCTAGTAGTTTTGTGTTCGCATACCAAATTTGGGGTTTCTAGCTATAAGTGATCCCGAGATATGTGGCCCCAAAATCGGGTCACAAAATGTTATTAGAGCAAAGAATGACATTTTGTGACCCGATTTTGGGGCCACATATCTCGGGGTCACTTATAGCTAAAAAAAACAAATTTGGTATGCAAACACAATGGTACTAGCACTACAACATATCCAAATATGGAGTTTCTAGCACCGAGTGACCCCGAGATACATGGCCCTAAAGTCGGGTCACAAAATATTTTTGAACGTGGTTGAAATATCAAATCATGTTGAAATCATTTCGAATCCGGTAGAAATATTTTCGAATGTGGCCGATTTTTCGAATTCGGTAGAAAACTAAACGAAATCCGAAAACGAATTTAAGGAAGTTAACGAATATAACTAAACGAAATTAATGAATTAACGAATTAAAACGAAACGAAACGAAACAAATTTTCCTTTTGCACATGTCTAATCACTGATAATAATCCCCCACATGAAGAATATTTTGAGTTCAGTGGTTATTTTGTGGTTATGTGGTGAAATTTGTCACTTTTCATTGGTTTTAGGGGCAATCTTTTTTTTTTTTTTTTTTTTTTTTGTAGCTCTGATAGAGAGCGATTTAGTGGCCTCAAACTCTTTGGCTGCCCAATGTTTTCTTGTGAAATTGATAAAAAAAAAAAAAAAAAATCTTTGGACTCCCAAGATGGCGTTTTGGTGCTCTTTTCGGCTCTATTACACATGGATTTCTGGGCGAGCTCCACCTCCGAGGTGGCCTCCTGGTTTGTGGAGAAATCTTCCAAACTCAAGCCACCAGGGCTCAATTTAATGCCTTTTTTTTTTCTATTGACCGGAGAAGATCTATATCCAGCACCTCATTTCCATCCAACAAGTTTTGGAGGCTCTTTTTGGATCTTTTTTTAGAGACTTTGCCCATTCAGGTCAATACAAGGCAATTGTATTTCCCCAACATCTACTTATCCAAGCAAGCAAATGGCAGATAGCTGGATGAGAGAACCTAGTAAACAGTTATCTCGCTTGGAAATCCATTTAAAAACGTTGAAATGAATGGGCCTGCCCTATGCGTGCCAAAATTGAACAAAAAATGGCGAGCGGGAGCGCTCATTCCTGTGAACGGGGCCTAAAGCTCACATTATAAAGCTAAGCAATAACAAAAGAGGATCATTTCCAGAGGAGTATTACCATTTTTATTTCCCAGTTGACGTTCCATTGTTTCATGTTGCTGAACCTCCACGTTTTAATGGCGTCGCCGGTGTTGGCATCCATCCTGATGAGCCGGTTATAGGTAATGCCAATCAGTTCCTCCTTCTTCCCACCTTGGAACCTGATGATAAAAAAAAGGACGGCACGTGAATCTATACAATTTCCGCAAGAGACCTCAGGGCGCTACTATGGGCTAAAACTACGCCAAAAATTTGCACTTCTGAAAATTTCTACAGCAATTTGCATTTTTTTTTTTGGCGATTTCTTCCTAGAAGATAAATATGGAAGACTAAAAAAAAAAGACTGGATACTGAGCCCGTGGCCGTTCTGACCATTCATTCCTATGGCTGGCCTGTGCTCATGGTGGGCCCGGCCACCGAAGGGAATACGGTTCATCCACAGGAATAATGGGCGTGATGCACAACGAACGCCCAGGAGGAAACATGTGCAGGGGTGAGTTTCTTTCTGCAGAGGCTGAGCAGTGAAGAACTCAGGAGCGGGATGAAGGTAAATGTTTAGTAGGTGGTCGCCACTTCGTGGGGTGGGGGGGCATTTTTACGTTGTCCATTATCTGGCATAGATAGGGTTTCAATCATGAAGGATACTAATGGATATGTTCAGAGGCATAGCTTGAAGCTTGTAGGCCCCGATGCAAAAGTTGACCTAGCACCCCCCCCCCACTACTTCCAACATGCGTGCCGATACATCCACTGTACACCAAGATACTCAAAGCGGCTTAAGGGTTTTGAGTTCCCAGAGTTCCTCTTTACATCAGAGGACAGGGACCCCTAACAGGTCACTTGGCAAAGCTCCTTTCCCTTCCCAGCACTGTATACAGCTTCCTCCCCCCCCCCCCCCAAACTACACACTACACTCCCATCATGGCTACAGGACGGCACTCTCCTCCTCTTAACCCCCTGAGCTCGGTTACCATTCCATGTTGCCAGCACACAGCACAGACACTTCCCCATCCTGGGGATGTTCTCACCCCCCCCGTGCTCCTCTCCATTCAGGAAAAGGCTCACGGCTTCCCCCCAGCCAATGAGAACAGAGGGGTGTGGACTGTGGAAGGCAAAGTAGAAGCCCAGTACTGGAGCGTGGCTGTAGGGCCCTAGGGTAAATTGGAGCTGGACTTTGTGGAGGATATGATAATATGACAGGGAGGCTGCAGGGGCCTCCTGGAGCTAGGAGCGGGGTTGCGATTGTGACCCCTGCAACCCCTTATGCTATGCCCATGGATACGTTTACTTTTTTCTGTTTGCATTTATTAATTTTCTGTCCCTTTCTTCATGACAGTGGCTCACAGGTGCATTGCTCTGGCTCCTGCAGACTATTCCTCCACCCATGGTCTGTACAGAGGTGAGGGCCTTCTGTAATGGAGCCGGAGGAACCATCAATGGACTATGAGGACGGTGACATCACTGCACTTGTGTGTCATCAAGATCAAAGAGTCACTCTACCACGGCTGCAGATGGGACCTCCATTCACAGATCTGTCTAAATGGAACTGTGAATGGATGACACGGCTGTTTGTGGGTGGAGCCATAAAATGGATCTGTGAATGGACGACATGGCTGTGTGGGTGGAGCCATAAAATGGATCTGTGAATGGACGACATGGCTGTGTGGGTGGAGCCATAAAATGGATCTGTGAATGGACGACATGGCTGTGTGGGTGGAGCCATAAAATGGATCTGTGAATGGACGACATGGCTGTGTGGGTGGAGCCATAAAATGGATCTGTGAATGGACGACATGGCTGTGTGGGTGGAGCCATAAAATGGATCTGTGAATGGACGACATGGCTGTGTGGGTGGAGCCATAAAATGGATCTGAATGGATGACATGGCTATGTGGGTGGAGCCATAAAATGGATCTGTGAATGGACGACATGGCTGTGTGGGTGGAGCCATAAAATGGATCTGAATGGATGACATGGCTATGTGGGTGGAGCCATAAAATGGATCTGTGAATGGACGACATGGCTGTGTGGGTGGAGCCATAAAATGGATCTGAATGGAAGACATGGCTATGTGGGTGGAGCCATAAAATGGATCTGAATGGATGACATGGCTATGTGGGTGGAGCCATAAAATGGATCTGAATGGAAGACATGGCTATGTGGGTGGAGCCATAAAATGGATCTGAATGGATGACATGGCTATGTGGGTGGAGCCATAAAATGGATCTGAATGGATGACATGGCTATGTGGGTGGAGCCATAAAATGGATCTGAATGGAAGACATGGCTGTGTGGGTGGAGCCATAAAATGGATCTGTGAATGGATGACATGGCTGTGTGGGTGGAGCCATAAAATGGATCTGAATGGAAGACATGGCTATGTGGGTGGAGCCATAAAATGGATCTGAATGGATGACATGGCTATGTGGGTGGAGCCATAAAATGGATCTGAATGGAAGACATGGCTGTGTGGGTAGAGCCATAAAAAAGTTCTGTACGGGGGGGAGGGGGGGGCATAGGAGAGGTACTCCAAAACACCTCCAAATCCCTAGTCTACCTAAGGCACAAAACCCCAAATGGGAGCTGATGGATACCCTCCCAACTGCCCCCCCCCATAAAACACCTGCAACCACACAGTAATCCTCAACCTGAAGTAGCCCCTGAGGAGCCAGCACCCCACTTTGAAACCTCAATGAGTTTTGTGCATTAAGTAGGGTAGGGGTTTGGAGTTGTTTTGGTTGGTTAGGTAGGTTTTGGGGTGTTGGGTGGGGGGGGGGTGGCGTGGATTAATGGGAGGTGGGGGTTAGGGGCTCTAACCAAACTTAAAATAAGCATTTGATCCCCAAGCAAAACGACTTAGTAATTGGTGGAGAAACCCTTGTTGGTGATCACAGAGGTCAGACGTTTCTTGTAGGTGGTGATGAGGTTTGCACATCTCAGGAGGGATTTTCTCCTCTCTTCTCTACAGATCTTCTCTAAATCCTGAAGGTTTCTTGGCAACTCGAATTTTCAGCTCCTCCATACATTTTCTATAGGATTAAGGTCTGGAGACTGGCTAGGCCACTCCATGACCCTAATGTGCTTCTTCTTGAACCGCTCCTTTGTTGCCTTGGTGGTATGTTTTGGGTCATTGTCATGCTGGAAGACCATCCATGCCCTCATCCAGAACACTGAAGATGGGTAAGAAGGTTCTCATCCAAGATCTTGCAATACATGGCCCAGTCCATTGGCACCTCAATGCGGCAAAGTCGGCCTGGACTTTTATCAAAGAAACAGCCCAAAGCATCATGTTCCCCCCTCCGTGTGTGACTGTAGGGATGGTGTTCATGTTCCCACCTCCGTGTGTGACTGTAGGGATGGTGTTCATGTTCCCACCTCCGTGTGTGACTGTAGGGATGGTGTTCATGTTCCCCCCTCCGTGTGTGACTGTAGGGATGGTGTTCTTAGGGTCATAGTCACCATTTTTCTTCTTCCAAACACGGCAAGTTAAAGCCAAAGATCTCAATTTTGGTCTCATCTGACTACAGCAGTTTCTCCCGATCCTTCTCTGAATCATTTAGATTTTCATTAGCGAACTTCAGACGGACCTGTACATGTGTCTTCCTGAGGAGGGGGACCTGTACATGTGTCTTCCTGAGGAGGGGGGACCTGTACATGCATCTTCCTGAGGAGGGGGACCTGTCCATGTGTCTTCCTGAGGAGGGGGACCTGTCCATGCGTCTTCCCGAGGGGGGGACCTGTACATGCGTCTTCCCGAGGGGGGGGACCTGTACATGCGTCTTCCCGAGGGGGGGGACCTGTACATGCGTCTTCCCGAGGGGGGGGACCTGTACATGCGTCTTCCCGAGGGGGGGGACCTGTACATGCGTCTTCCCGAGGGGGGGGACCTGTACATGCGTCTTCCCGAGGGGGGGGACCTGTACATGCGTCTTCCCGAGGGGGGGGACCTGTACATGCGTCTTCCCGAGGGGGGGGACCTGTACATGCGTCTTCCCGAGGGGGGGGACCTGTACATGCGTCTTCCCGAGGGGGGGGACCTGTACATGCGTCTTCCCGAGGGGGGGGAACTGTACATGCGTCTTCCCGAGGGGGGGGACCTGTACATGCGTCTTCCCGAGGGGGGGGACCTGTACATGCGTCTTCCCGAGGGGGGGGACCTGTACATGCGTCTTCCCGAGGGGGGGGGACCTGTACATGCGTCTTCCCGAGGGGGGGGACCTGTACATGCGTCTTCCCGAGGGGGGGGGACCTGTACATGCGTCTTCCCGAGGGGGGGGACCTGTACATGCGTCTTCCCGAGGGGGGGGGACCTGTACATGCGTCTTCCCGAGGGGGGGGGACCTGTACATGCGTCTTCCCGAGGGGGGGGGACCTGTACATGCGTCTTCCCGAGGGGAGGGACCTGTACATGCGTCTTCCCGAGGGGGGGGGGACCTGTACATGCGTCTTCCCGAGGAGGGGGACCTGTACATGTGTCTTCCTGAGGAGGGGGGCCTGTACATGTGTCTTCCTTAGGAGGGGGACCTGTACATGTCTTCCTTAGGAGGGGGACCTGTACATGTCTTCCCGAGGAGGGGGACCTGTACATGTGTCTTCTTGAGGAGGGGGACCTGTACATGTGTCTTCCTGAGGAGGAGGACCTGTACATGTGTCTTCCTGAGGAGGGGGGACCTGTACATGTGTCTTCCTGAGGAGGGGGGACCTGTACATGTGTCTTCCTGAGGAGGAGGACCTGTACATGTGTCTTCCCGAGGAGGAGGACCTGTACATGTGTCTTCCCGAGGAGGAGGACCTGTACATGTGTCTTCCCGAGGGGGGGGACCTGTACATGTGTCTTCCCGAGGGGGGGGACCTGTACATGTGTCTTCCCGAGGAGGAGGACCTGTACATGTGTCTTCCTGAGGAGGGGGACCTGTACATGTGTCTTCCTGAGGAGGGGGACCTGTACATGAGTCTTCCTGAGGAGGGGGACCTGTACATGTGTCTTCCTGAGGAGGGGGACCTGTACATGTGTCTTCCTGAGGAGGGGGACCTGTACATGAGTCTTCCTGAGGAGGGGGACCTGTACATGTGTCTTCCTGAGGAGGAGGACCTGTCCATGTGTCTTCCTGAGGAGGAGGACCTGTCCATGTGTCTTCCTGAGGAGGGGGAGCTGTCCATGTGTCTTCCTGAGGAGGGGGAGCTGTCCATGTGTCTTCCTGAGGAGGAGGACCTGTCCATGTGTCTTCCTGAGGAGGGGGACCTGTCCATGTGTCTTCCTGAGGAGGGGGACCTGTCCATGTGTCTTCCTGAGGAGGAGGACCTGTACATGTGTCTTCCTGAGGAGGGGGACCTGTCCATGTGTCTTCCTGAGGAGGGGGAGCTGTACATGTGTCTTCCTGAGGAGGAGGATCTGTACATGTGTCTTCCTGAGGAGGGGGACCTGTCCATGTGTCTTCCTGAGGAGGAGGATCTGTACATGTGTCTTCCTGAGGAGGGGGACCTGTACATGTGTCTTCCTGAGGAGGAGGACCTGTACATGTGTCTTCCTGAGGAGGAGGACCTTGCGGGGGCTGCAGGATTTCAGTCCATGGTGGTGTATTGTGTCACCAATGGTGTGTTTGGTGACTGGGGTCCCAACTGCCTTGAGATCCTTCACAAGCTCCTCCCATGTAGTTCTGGGCGGATCCCTCACTTTTCTCATGACCATCCTCACCCCATGAGGAGAAATCTTCCATGGAGCTCCAGACTGAGGACAATTGATGGTTATTTTGTATTTCTTCCATTTGTGAATAATCCCTCCGGCACTCGTCTCCTCTCACCAAGCTTCTTGCTGATGGTCTTGTAGCCCATCCCAGCCTTGTGCAGGTCTCCAATCTTCTCCCCGACCTCCTCTGACAGATCTTTGCTCTTCCCCATGATGGTGAGGATTGGAGGGAAGGGATTCTGTGGACAGGAGTCTTCTATACACATAACGAGTTGTTGTTAGGAGGACCTTCTTACATTGTCAGGACTGATCTGTGTACCACATGAGCACCTACTGGAGCCAGTCTGTGGGGGGAGGGTAATTGTTGGTTGGTTGGAGATCAAATACTTATTTTACTCCATTTATTACATTTGTATTGTGTGATTTCTCTGGATTTTTGGTTGATCTTCTGTCTCCATCATATAAAATACACCTCTGATAAGAATTATAGACCTTCATTTATCAGTGGGCAAAACTTTCACCACCTGCAGGGGAGAAGATCGTTATTCCCCGCTGTACATACCTCCTGAAGCCTGAATGAGAAACTCCCAGAGATGACAGATCCCTGTCCTGACTTGTTGCTAGGACGTTGCCAAGACACTCGCAGCCATTACTGCCCACCCTCATCCATCCAGGGGCGGACTGACCATTCGGGCACTGCCCGAGGGCCCCATGCCACTAAGGGGCCCCATCAGGGTTGCCAGCCTCATAAAACCAGGGGCAGTATGTAAAAAAAAAAAAAAATCACAAGATTATAGCTGCCCCGCCTCTCCGGTACCTTTTCAGTGTGCGTATACTGTCTGCGTGTGCGTATACTGTCTGGCCCCATAACCTATTTGCCCGGGGGCCCCACAATTCTCCTTTTGCCCAGGGGGCCCCACAATCTGCTCCTATTGCCTTGGGACCCCATAATCTCCTATTGCCCAGGGCCCCATGAGTTGTCAGTCCGCCCCTGCATCCATCACATGAGCAGTTGTGGAGGTCCCCCATCTCCTCTGTTGCGGTATCACTGAGCTCAGAACTACGGCGACGGGGGAGGGGGGGGCAGTAGAGAGCGCATGTGGTGGGGGAGGGGGGGCAGTAGAGAGCGCATGTGGGGGGGGAGAGGGGCAGTAGAGAGCGCATGTGGGGGGGGGGAGAGGGGGCAGTAGAGAGCGCATGTGGGGGGGGGAGGGGGGGCAGTAGAGAGCGCATGTGAGGGGGGGAGGGGGGGCAGTAGAGAGCGCATGTGGGGGGGGGAGAGGGGGCAGTAGAGAGCGCATGTGGGGGGGAGGGGGGGCAGTAGAGAGCGCATGTGGGGGGGGGGGAGGGGGGGCAGTAGAGAGCGCATGTGAGGGGGGAGGGGGGGCAGTAGAGAGCGCATGTGAGGGGGGGAGGGGGGGCAGTAGAGAGCGCATGTGGGGGGGGGAGGGGGGCAGTAGAGAGCGCATGTGGGGGGGGGAGGGGGGGCAGTAGAGAGCGCATGTGGGGGGGAGGGGGGGCAGTAGAGAGCGCATGTGGGGGGGGGAGGGGGGCAGTAGAGAGCGCATGTGGAGGGGGAGGGGGGGGGGGGCAGTAGAGAGCGCATGTGGTGGGGGAGGGGGGGCAGTAGAGAGCGCATGTTGGGGGGGGAGGGGGGCAGTAGAGAGCGCATGTGGTGGGGGAGGGGGGGCAGTAGAGAGCGCATGTGGGGGGGGAGGGGGGGCAGTAGAGAGCACATGTGAGGGGGGAGGGGGGGCAGTAGAGAGCGCATGTGGGGGGGGGGGGGAGGGGAGGCAGTAGAGAGCGCATGTGGAGGGGGAGGGGGGGCAGTAGAGAGCGCATGTGGTGGGGGGAGGGGGGGCAGTAGAGAGCGCATGTGAGGGGGGAGGGGGGGCAGTAGAGAGCGCATGTGGGGGGGGGGGGAGGGGAGGCAGTAGAGAGCGCATGTGGGGGGGGGGAGGGGGCAGTAGAGAGCGCATGTGGAGGGGGGAGGGGGGGCAGTAGAGAGTGCATGTGGTGGGGGAGGGGGGGCAGTAGAGAGCGCATGTTGGGGGGGAGGGGGGGCAGTAGAGAGCGCATGTGGTGGGGAGGGGGGGCAGTAGAGAGCGCATGTGGGGGGGAGGGGGGCAGTAGAGAGCACATGTGAGGGGGGAGGGGGGGCAGTAGAGAGCGCATGTGGGGGGGGGGGGAGGGGAGGCAGTAGAGAGCGCATGTGGAGGGGGAGGGGGGGCAGTAGAGAGCGCATGTGGTGGGGGAGGGGGGGCAGTAGAGAGCGCATGTGAGGGGGGGGGGGGAGGGGAGGCAGTAGAGAGCGCATGTGGAGGGGGAGGGGGGGCAGTAGAGAGCGCATGTGGTGGGGGAGGGGGGCAGTAGAGAGCGCATGTGAGGGGGTTTGAATTGGCTGGGAGTGTCTTAGCAACAGCCTAGCAACAAAGCTATGGAGGATGAAGCCATAAGTGGGAATTTCTCGGCCACTTACCTGCAAAGGCAGATTTTTTGATAAACGCATTCAATAAAATGTAACATTTTAACATTGCGGCTCACAAAGCCGCCTCCCCCGCCACAGACTGACCTGGCGATGAAGTGGGTCATGCCGAACTCCGGCAAGGATTGCCAGGCTTGGATAAACCTCATTTTTGCTTCTATGAGACTCATCTGGGCGACGTTCTGATGAGCTTCCAGAATCCGGGCCGTGATCTGCGGAGAAACGAAGATTTATCAGATCAGAAATATCACAAAACGGATTTCACAGTCTAACAGAGAAAGCGGGGGAGGGGTGACTGAAATACACACAGGACACCAAGAGGATCGAATCGGCTTTTATATCAGATTTATAAACACACACCGGACTGAACACCCGGACTGAACACCCGGACTGAACACCCGGACTGAACACCCGGACTGAACACCCGGACTGAACACCTGGAGAATTTCTCATACAGGTGCGCCGGATAAAGTGGAACGCCAGACAAAGGAATTACCTGCAGAGATAGTTGCGTTGCTGTTGGGCCGGTCATGTGATTTACATATTGGCGTCACACTGCAGAGCCAGGAAGGGACGGGTGAAACTTCACCGTACTAGAAGACCTCCAAAACATTCCGGTGTATACCACCCCCCCTACACCCCCTGTCTACACCCTCCAATGGCAGCCTCCCATAATGTACAGCCTAGTCTACGGAATGAAGGGACGGACATGACACATAGCGGTCTATGGAATGAAGGGACGGACATGACACATAGCGGTCTATGGAATGAAGGGACGGACATGACACACGGCGGTCTATGGAATGAAGGGACGGACATGACACGCCGGTCTACGGAATGAAGGGACGGACATGACACATAGCGGTCTATGGAATGAAGGGACGGACATGACACGGCGGTCTATGGAATGAAGGGACGGACATGACACGGCGGTCTATGGAATGAAGGGACGGACATGACACATAGCGGTCTATGGAATGAAGGGACGGACATGACACATAGCGGTCTATGGAATGAAGGGACGGACATGACACATAGCGGTCTATGGAATGAAGGGACGGACATGACACATAGCGGTCTATGGAATGAAGGGACGGACATGACACATAGCGGTCTATGGAATGAAGGGACGGACATGACACATAGCGGTCTATGGAATGAAGGGACGGACATGACACATAGCGGTCTATGGAATGAAGGGACGGACATGACACATAGCGGTCTATGGAATGAAGGGACGGACATGACACACGGCGGTCTATGGAATGAAGGGACGGACATGACACGCCGGTCTACGGAATGAAGGGACGGACATGACACATAGCGGTCTATGGAATGAAGGGACGGACATGACACGGCGGTCTATGGAATGAAGGGACGGACATGACACATAGCGGTCTATGGAATGAAGGGACGGACATGACACATAGCGGTCTATGGAATGAAGGGACGGACATGACACATAGCGGTCTATGGAATGAAGGGACGGACATGACACATAGCGGTCTATGGAATGAAGGGACGGACATGACACATAGCGGTCTATGGAATGAAGGGACGGACATGACACATAGCGGTCTATGGAATGAAGGGACGGACATGACACATAGCGGTCTATGGAATGAAGGGACGGACATGACACATAGCGGTCTATGGAATGAAGGGACGGACATGACACATAGCGGTCTATGGAATGAAGGGACGGACATGACACATAGCGGTCTATGGAATGAAGGGACGGACATGACACGGCGGTCTATGGAATGAAGGGACGGACATGACACGGCGGTCTATGGAATGAAGGGACGGACATGACACATAGCGGTCTATGGAATGAAGGGACGGACATGACACATAGCGGTCTATGGAATGAAGGGACGGACATGACACATAGCGGTCTATGGAATGAAGGGACGGACATGACACATAGCGGTCTATGGAATGAAGGGACGGACATGACACATAGCGGTCTATGGAATGAAGGGACGGACATGACACATAGCGGTCTATGGGAATGAAGGGACGGACATGACACATAGCGGTCTATGGAATGAAGGGACGGACATGACACATAGCGGTCTATGGAATGAAGGGACGGACATGACACATAGCGGTCTATGGAATGAAGGACGGACATGACACACGGCGGTCTATGGAATGAAGGGACGGACATGACACGCCGGTCTACGGAATGAAGGGACGGACATGACACATAGCGGTCTATGGAATGAAGGGACGGACATGACACGGCGGTCTATGGAATGAAGGGACGGACATGACACGGCGGTCTATGGAATGAAGGGACGGACATGACACATAGCGGTCTATGGAATGAAGGGACGGACATGACACATAGCGGTCTATGGAATGAAGGGACGGACATGACACATAGCGGTCTATGGAATGAAGGGACGGACATGACACATAGCGGTCTATGGAATGAAGGGACGGACATGACACATAGCGGTCTATGGAATGAAGGGACGGACATGACACATAGCGGTCTATGGAATGAAGGGACGGACATGACACATAGCAGTCTATGGAATGAAGGGACGGACATGACACATAGCGGTCTATGGAATGAAGGGACGGACATGACACATAGCGGTCTATGGAATGAAGGGACGGACATGACACATAGCGGTCTATGGAATGAAGGGACGGACATGACACATAGCGGTCTATGGAATGAAGGGACGGACATGACACGGCGGTCTATGGAATGAAGGGACGGACATGACACATAGCGGTCTATGGAATGAAGGGACGGACATGACACATAGCGGTCTATGGAATGAAGGGACGGACATGACACATAGCGGTCTATGGAATGAAGGGACGGACATGACACATAGCGGTCTATGGAATGAAGGGACGGACATGACACATAGCGGTCTATGGAATGAAGGGACGGACATGACACATAGCGGTCTATGGAATGAAGGGACGGACATGACACATAGCGGTCTATGGAATGAAGGGACGGACATGACACATAGCGGTCTATGGAATGAAGGGGACGGACATGACACATAGCGGTCTATGGAATGAAGGGACGGACATGACACGGCGGTCTATGGAATGAAGGGACGGACATGACACGGCGGTCTATGGAATGAAGGGACGGACATGACACGGCGGTCTATGGAATGAAGGGACGGACATGACACGGCGGTCTATGGAATGAAGGGACGGACATGACACGGCGGTCTATGGAATGAAGGGACGGACATGACACGGCGGTCGATGGAATGAAGGGACGGACATGACACACGGCGGTCGATGGAATGAAGGGACGGACATGACACACGGCGGTCGATGGAATGAAGGGACGGACATGACACACGGCGGTCGATGGAATGAAGGGACGGACATGACACACGGCGGTCTATGGAATGAAGGGACGGACATGACACACGGCGGTCTATGGAATGAAGGGACGGACATGACACGGCGGTCTATGGAATGAAGGGACGGACATGACACGGCGGTCTATGGAATGAAGGGACGGACATGACACACGGCGGTCTATGGAATGAAGGGACGGACATGACACACGGCGGTCTATGGAATGAAGGGACGGACATGACACACGGCGGTCTATGGAATGAAGGGACGGACATGACACGGCGGTCTATGGAATGAAGGGACGGACATGACACGGCGGTCTATGGAATGAAGGGACGGACATGACACGGCGGTCTATGGAATGAAGGGACGGACATGACACGGCGGTCTATGGAATGAAGGGACGGACATGACACGGCGTCTATGGAATGAAGGGACGGACATGACACGCGGTCTATGGAATGAAGGGACGGACATGACACACGGCGGTCGATGGAATGAAGGGACGGACATGACACACGGCGGTCTATGGAATGAAGGGACGGACATGACACACAGCGGTCTATGGAATGAAGGGACGGACATGACACATAGCGGTCTATGGAATGAAGGGACGGACATGACACATAGCGGTCTATGGAATGAAGGGACGGACATGACACATAGCGGTCTATGGAATGAAGGGACGGACATGACACATAGCGGTCTATGGAATGAAGGGACGGACATGACACATAGCGGTCTATGGAATGAAGGGACGGACATGACACATAGCGGTCTATGGAATGAAGGGACGGACATGACACATAGCGGTCTATGGAATGAAGGGACGGACATGACACGGCGGTCTATGGAATGAAGGGACGGACATGACACGGCGGTCTATGGAATGAAGGGACGGACATGACACGGCGGTCTATGGAATGAAGGGACGGACATGACACATAGCGGTCTATGGAATGAAGGGACGGACATGACACATAGCGGTCTATGGAATGAAGGGACGGACATGACACATAGCGGTCTATGGAATGAAGGGACGGACATGACACATAGCGGTCTATGGAATGAAGGGACGGACATGACACATAGCGGTCTATGGAATGAAGGGACGGACATGACACATAGCGGTCTATGGAATGAAGGGACGGACATGACACATAGCGGTCTATGGAATGAAGGGACGGACATGACACATAGCGGTCTATGGAATGAAGGGACGGACATGACACATAGCGGTCTATGGAATGAAGGGACGGACATGACACGGCGGTCTATGGAATGAAGGGACGGACATGACACGGCGGTCTATGGAATGAAGGGACGGACATGACACGGCGGTCTATGGAATGAAGGGACGGACATGACACGGCGGTCTATGGAATGAAGGGACGGACATGACACGGCGGTCTATGGAATGAAGGGACGGACATGACACGGCGGTCTATGGAATGAAGGGACGGACATGACACGGCGGTCTATGGAATGAAGGGACGGACATGACACACGGCGGTCTATGGAATGAAGGGACGGACATGACACACGGCGGTCTATGGAATGAAGGGACGGACATGACACACGGCGGTCGATGGAATGAAGGGACGGACATGACACACGGCGGTCGATGGAATGAAGGGACGGACATGACACACGGCGGTCTATGGAATGAAGGGACGGACATGACACGCGGTCTATGGAATGAAGGGACGGACATGACACACGGTCTATGGAATGAAGGGACGGACATGACACACGGCGGTCGATGGAATGAAGGACGACATGACACACAGCGGTCTATGGAATGAAGGGACGGACATGACACACGCGGTCTATGGAATGAAGGGACGGACATGACACATAGCGGTCTATGGAATGAAGGGACGGACATGACACGGTCTATGGAATGAAGGGACGGACATGACACATAGCGGTCTATGGAATGAAGGGACGGACATGACACACGGTCTATGGAATGAAGGGACGGACATGACACACGGTCTATGGAATGAAGGGACGGACATGACACACGGTCTATGGAATGAAGGGACGGACATGACACACGGCGGTCTATGGAATGAAGGGACGGACATGACACACGGCGGTCTATGGAATGAAGGGACGGACATGACACACGGCGGTCTATGGAATGAAGGGACGGACATGACACGGCGGTCTATGGAATGAAGGGACGGACATGACACACGGCGGTCTATGGAATGAAGGGACGGACATGACACACGGCGGTCTATGGAATGAAGGGACGGACATGACACAGGTCTATGGAATGAAGGGACGGACATGACACATAGCGGTCTATGGAATGAAGGGACGGACATGACACACGGTCTATGGAATGAAGGGACGGACATGACACACGGTCTATGGAATGAAGGGACGGACATGACACACGGCGGTCGATGGAATGAAGGGACGGACATGACACGCGGTCTATGGAATGAAGGGACGGACATGACACACGGCGGTCGATGGAATGAAGGGACGGACATGACACACGGCGGTCGATGGAATGAAGGGACGGACATGACACACGGCGGTCTATGGAATGAAGGGACGGACATGACACATAGCGGTTTATGGAATGAAGGGACGGACATGACACACGGTCTATGGAATGAAGGGACGGACATGACACACGGCGGTCTATGGAATGAAGGGACGGACATGACACGGCGGTCTTATCTCGGTACCTCCGCAGACCTCGCACGGATCCTCCTGACGTGACAAACATTCCAATCACAGAACGGGTCATCGCCTCCATACCAGACGACACGCATTCCGCAGATCGCGCCCGGAACAGCCACACCCAGCGAATATCCCGACTTCTGCCAGTCCTGGGAGGTGAACCCCGTATTCCGCCCCCCGCATACCCAGTCTGAGGGCCCTCTACCACCAAAACACGTGGCAATGACCCCCCTCCCCCCATGTGCTGCACTGCCGTTCACAGAGAACACAACACACTGCGAGCGTTTCACAGTGTGCATTAGAAGCTGCAGGAAGTCAGATAGACCCCGCCTTATTTTCTGCCTGGACGACATCCAGCATCATCTAGATCTTTCCTCCCCAGCCTGACTGTCTCCACCCCTTTCATTCATTGGATTTCAGTTCTTTCAATCATGGAGGCGCAGGATCACAAGTGGGCGTTACCTATGCAAATACATCCTGCCTAGGAACACCCACTCCTCCAGGCCGTCACCCACCCAAGAAATTAAAATATTTGCATAACTCCTCCCCACTGCTTGCACCAGGACTGAGGCTCTGTAGATGAGTACTGAGGCGGGGGAGGGGCTGTGATGTTTTCAGGAAGCCATGTACAGCCCCCCCACCCCCACCAGCCATGATCTGCCTGCATTGCATAGAGAAGCGCAGAGACCCGGTGATGTCACTGGGTGGAAAATAAGGAATGTCACGAAAATGGTTTTATTTAGGAATGTTGATGGGGGGGGGGGGGGGGGGCAGAGAAGGGGCTTATAGCAGATGAAACTTTAGATTTAGGTATTTTATGGGAGGTCTTGAAGGATTTTAAGCTGCGGCACCTAATTAAATCGTAAAGCACAAAAAAATGTACTTAGGAAAAAAAAAGTGAAGTGATAGTTGTGATGGAAACATTTAGTGAAAAGGGGAAGTCGGGAAGACTTTTTGAACGCAATGTGAAATCGCCCCCCCCGGGATCCGGCATTTATTTGTGACCTCTGTGACCCCAGGCGGCTTTTCATTGGTCAAACCTTTCCTTCCACAATGACATAACCGGTGCCACGTGTAACCCCTCCTTCCGGCTGACACCATCATTGTGATGTCACTGATCAGCAGGTGTGAGCCGCAGGACTTTGAACTGTCACCTTTCATTTGTGGTGGGGAACAGAAACATTTACAGTACGGGGGACGCTTTCTGAAGCCTATTTTACTTTTGTCTGGAGTTCCACTTTAACATCAAATCTGTGAAAAACAGAAAAAAACAAACAAAAACAAAACGCACAACATCACAGGAAGGGAAGGGAAGGGAAGGGAAGGGAAGGGAAGGGAAGGGAAGGAAGGGAAGGGAAGGGAAGGGAAGGGAAGGGAAGGCAACATACTAAAAACACAGTTCTGTGTGAAGATTAAACTTACCAAATCTCTTACATAGCCTGGCTGTGGATGGCAATGCCGAGAAATGGAAGGAGGGAGATGGAGGAGGGGATGGGGGAAGGCAGAGAGGGGGGAAGGAGGAAGGAGGAAGGCAGAGAAGGGGGGGAAGGGGGAAGGCAGAGAAGGGGGGGGAAGGAGGAAGGCAGAGAAGGGGGGGAAGGGGGAAGGAGGAAGGCAGAGAAGGGGGGGAAGGAGGGAAGGAGGAAGGCAGAGAAGGGGGGGAAGGAGGAAGGGGGAAAGCAGAGAAGGGGGAAGGAGGAAGGAGGAAGGCAGAGAAGGGGGGAAGGGGGAAGGCAGAGAAGGGGGGGGAAGGGGGAAGGCAGAGAAGGGGGGGGAAGGGGGAAGGGGGGAAGGAGGAAGGCAGAGAAGGGGGGGGAAGGAGGAAGGCAGAGAAGGGGGGGAAGGAGGAAGGGGAAGGCAGAGAAGGGGGGGGAAGGGGGAAGGCAGAGAAGGGGGGGGGGAAGGGGGAAGGGGGAAGGGGGGAAGGAGGAAGGCAGAGAAGGGGGGGAAGGGGGAAGGGGGGAAGGAGGAAGGCAGAGAAGGGGGAAGGAGGAAGGCAGAGAAGGGGGGAAGGAGGAAGGCAGAGAAGGGGGGAAGGAGGAAGGCAGAGAAGGGGGGAAGGAGGGAGGCAGGAGAGGAGGAAGGCAGAGAAGGGGGGAGGGGAAGGAAGGCAGAGAAGGGGGGAAGGGGGAGGAGGAGGGCAGAGAAGGGGAAGGGGGAGGAGGAAGGCAGAGAAGGGGGAAGGGGAAGGAGGAAGGCAGAGAAGGGGGGAAGGAGGAAGGCAGAGAAGGCGGGGAAGGGGGAAGGCAGAGAAGGGGGGAAGGGGGGAAGGAGGAAGGAGGGAAGGGGGAAGGCAGAGGGGGAAGGCAGGAGAAGGGGGGGGGGAAGGAGGAAGGCAGAGAAGGGGGGGGAAGGAGGAAGGCAGAGAGGGGGGGAGGAGGAAGGAGGAAGGGGCAGAGAAGGGGAAGGAGGAAGGCAGAGAGAAGCAGAGAAGGGGGGGGGGAAGGAGGAAGGGAGAAGGGGGGGGGAAGGAGGAAGGCAGAGAAGGGGGGGGGAAGGAGGAAGGCAGAGAAAGAAGGAGAAGGCAGAGAACGAAGAAGGCAGAGAACGAAGAAGGCAGAGAACGAAGAAAGAAGAGGAGGAAGGAGGAGGGAGAGGAGGAGGGAGGAAGAAAGGAGGAGGAAGAGGAAGAGGAAAAAAGGAGAAGAGGGTAGAGATGGGGACAAAACAAAAAGAGCAAATGAGATTTATGGCAAACAAGCAAAAGAAAGTTCTGCAGATCTTCCCAGAGCAGAAGTCCAGCCAAAGCATGCAAATGACCTTTGAGACAAAATAAAAACATAGAAAAAGCCGAGTGACAGCAAAGTGAGAGGTGGAGGCAGCGGTGGAGGATGCAGCACACCTATACAGTCACGCAATACAAAGCATTGCCAGTGTGACCCCGGGTCCACATCCACAGAATAACAAAAATCACATTAATAATTCCAACACGGCCCGACCTGCAGGAACGGGACCTTAAAGTGCATTTCCACCATTGCAGACACATCGGGAGAACACCAACTGCAGATATTTCTTACATCTCCCCAATTGCCACAGAATAACTTAAAAATGTTATCTTAAAATTCTCCCTTAATCTTCAAAGAGGCGCCAGGCAAAGGGTGCCCGCTATTGCCCTTTCACTTTGGCG